>NC_062540.1:15149298-15214298 GCF_022655615.1 Tachysurus fulvidraco
CCCACCTGCACAGGTCAAAGGTGACGGTAAAACAGATTTGTCTTCAGCACATCTTAAGCCGAGCAGAGAGCAGAGTTGAGGGATGTAGGCTGACGGCTGTGTGCTTTTAGTAGCATATAAAATCATTTGAGTCACTATCTCTAGCTAAAGAATTGCATTCTGTAAGTAATTGAGTCATGATTTGTTTTTGTTATTTTGTTATTCAGTTGTCTTTTTTCTAAATAAGAACCACAGCCTTCATGACATTGGCTGGTGAATGTGTTATTTCCATGATTCGCTCTAGTTTTCATGAATTAAGGATCTTAAGAAGTTTATTCTGCTTACTTTGCTATAACCTGTAAACTCGACGTGCCAGAGTGCAAATCCAAAATGGCAATAATTGCCAGTGTCTGATTAAAGACTGCCAGCATTGGAGCAGCCAGGTTTATTTAAGACTGAGGCTTTAGCTGCTCTTTCGATTACAGGGTGTGTGTTTGTGTGTGTGTTTGCATGTGTGTGCGCCATGTGCTAAATCACAGAGTTTCTTATAACTGTCTGGTTTTAGAAGGGCAGAGTAGGAAGTTGATGTGTTTAATCTGCGGCCGGCTAGCGGGACGGCGGAGAAGCTGTTTATGAGTCTGTATCTGAGAATAGATCTGTGTGAGGATACCGTTGTTCAATTCTCTTCCAACACAACATGTCTGTGTTGAATTAGGATTGGAGAAGGTCCAGCCGGTCAGTTCACAACTGTCATCACAGTGCAGGCAGATGTGAAAGAAGTGTGCTATGTGGCCTGCTATCACGATTAGATGTCTTTCTGCCTGAGAAGACACAAGAAGTTACGATGAGCGCAATATTATCAGTTAGGTTTTTTTGTTAGATAGCAAGGACACAACTACCGTCATACTATCAGAATAAAATACAGAGTAACCCGGCCAGGCGTGTATTGTACCCATACTGACATTCGATTGTCTGTTGATGGTGGGTGCAGCAGCACTTCAGTGTTTTAGTCTGTCCAGCTTTCGTAAATCATCGGCACTTTTTGCTTAAATATATCAGCTTTTAAAGCTTTCATGCAGATACCACAATCAGTGCCATTGTACTCGCCATCTCGTAGATCGCCAGCTTGCCGAGCCATTTCTTATTAACTGATTGATGGAAATAGTGAGTGAGAAAAGAAGCTAAGCAGCTAAGGGTTAAGGGTTTTATGGGCCTCCACTTGAGAATAATTATTCGAATTGAAATATATTGAATGTGTTTTAGGTTTTCTTTTAGGTGTGCTGTTCTGTTGGTTAGGTGAGGCTCCTCACCCACGAAAGGAATCTAGAAACTTCTCTAAAATAGAATCCCTCCCTTCCGGTCTTCTGGTGTGGTTAAACCTGTAATCCTGTCAGTAAAATTGCTTAAGTGTGATTATAAGGATGTATTTTAGGTAGTTGGTCTGTCTTCTCTTTAACAGAGATGCTGTCCTGGCTCCTCTATTGTGCTTTTGTGTAGAAGGCTAATTCCCACAAATGTGATGAAATTGATGAAATGAGGACCGTTTTATTTTGGAACAAGAGACACCTGGAAAGGCAGTCTTTGTCTGACTTTGCTAAATTGCTGATTTGTTAGACCTGGTGATCGCTAATTTGAGATTTTTTTTTTTTCAGCATCTTAAAGCGTCTTTTTGTCAACTTCTGTTGTTTGATTTGCGGTTGTGGTTTAAAACACAATGCAGGCAAATTCCTTCTAAGTAGCCTCAAATCCTCAACTGTTTAAATGTTAATCACTTTGGTAGTTTTATGCAGTTTGTCCTCTATGTTGTTAAACATATGTCAAGAAAAAGTGTTGTAACTTTATCACTGGCTCAATTTGTTGAATTGTCCTGAAAATTCTGTCTTCTTCACTGGAAAACTTTGAGACTGCAGTGCTTATTAGCCGGAGCTGGGTTACTCTGTCCTCACTGGGGAAAAATAGAAGTTGTGGGAAGTTTAGGGGGAAAATTTTTGACGTGATTTTACAAACGGTTTTCACTGAAGCCACGTACTTTAACCAACAGCGGAAACCAGTTCATGCACCGATGTGTTTAAGCAGCCAAGAGTTTACCACTGAGAAGGTGCCAATTCTTTATGTGCGACCCTGTTGTTTTCACTGCAGAATCAGTTTTGTTCCAGCACCATAACAATACTGGTCAGGAGACAAGAGCAAAACATTTAATGGAATGTTTTGTGGCTATTGTTTTGGCCAAAATTGAGTTGCAACATAAACAAAAATTGCAAATCACAAACAAAATGGGTCACAGGAGGACATAACAATCTTCTATTTTTCTCAGAATAAGCATTTCACCGTCTTTTTTATTTATATACTTACTTCACGTTACTAATATCCTCGATATGAAAGTGTACCACACAAAACTCAAAGACAACTAAGACACGATTTGACTGTACATAGCTTTCACTTTTATCATTAAATGAAACACGCAGTGTATCCTTTAACAATTGAAGGTTAAATGGGAGCTTGTCCGTTTCCAATTAAACATTTCTGTAACGTAATTTTTTCGTGTCTTTCAAATGATCACAGTGTCAAATCCTGATGTGAAATAGTCTGTGTTAAATTATTGTTGTTTCTCATAAAGGCGTATGTTTATAGGACGGCGCTGACGACACTTAAGTGTGAAGAACAGATGGAAAGATGAACTGTCTGCTTAACCTCAGCTATTACTCACAGCATGTGCTGTTGTTTTCCTCCTCCTTGTTCTTTTTTCCTGGACGGCGTTACAATGAGTTTTTGTTTTTGTTCTTGTTCCTACAGTGTCCCAGTATTTCTCAGTGCTGGAGGATGGAGCGTTGGCACATAACCTACAGGAGCAAGAAAGTAAGGCCTATAACTCTGTGACTGTGTGGTTCTTTTTGTGCTGGTCTGTAGATATAAGCCAGTGTTTACCAAATACTTGTGGTATAATTTAGTGCAAAAATGTTGGTTTATTCTGGCTGGGCTTCACTGTAGTCGATAATGAATCTGCACAAGTAATTTTTATTATTGTATAATTATATAAAAAAAAATAAAGCTTTATTTAATAACAGCAATGTTGAAATATAGTTTAATTAAATATCCCTGAAGAAAATCGGTTGGGTTGGCAGCATCAAACAAAAAGGTATTGATTAAAATGTTTCTATTTGAAAAGTTTTCAGTAGAAAAGTAGAAACCATTGAAGCATCGAAATAGAGGAACCAAAGTGTGCTGTTACAAAAGTTAATGTTTTTCTGAATATTATTTGGCAGTTTTTGGTAATAACGTGATCTGTGTGTTACAGTTGAACAGTTCTACAGTTCCAATGTACAGAGGAACCAACTGGTTCAGAAAGACATCCGTGTAGCCAAGAGGCTTCAAAATGAGGAGCAACATAGAGCTCAAATGCTTCGTGAGCAAACCACTCGTCAACTGTGAGCTCACACACGTCATTACTTCACTAAACTAGTTTTATTTCATGCTTCTTTATCTCTCTCTATGGCAATAGCTATAGACGTTTAACATGTAGTCAAAGATTTTTAAGTGTAAAAATTCAGTCCACAATCAAATTTTTAAAAGGTCTCTTGACGGGAGAAGCTCTGTCACTGATTTGTGCGAAAATCTTCTGCCGCAGGGAAGAGCAGGACTCTGAATACGCTCGCAGGATTCAAGAGGAGATCCAGCGTGCTGCTGAAGAACAGAGGAAGAGGGAAGAAAAAGATGAGGTATAGCAAAACCTTCATTTTAACCTACCGCACAATCCACAATGAAATGCACATATTTCCCAATTGTTGAATAATCCAGGAACTCTCCTGACCCTCAAAAACCAGAACAGAGAATGCTCACTGACTGAAAGTTTTCATCTTGTTTCTCTCTTCTTCTTTTTTTTAACAATTCCAAATGAAATAGCTGCAAAGCCACAAAGTTCCATAAAAAATAAATAAATAAACAAAGTGAAAAGGAGATGCCAAAGAGTTTTTCCTATTTTCTGCCAAAATAGGGCTTTCTGTCAATAACTATATTTGGTGTAGAAATAAAGTGTAAATGTTTTATTTATTTTTTATCATCTCTTTATTCAGCGATCATGTTTTATCATGAGGCAGTTTAATTAAAGTGGTCATAAAAAGTTTCTGTCTCTATAAAGATGTCTAAAACCTTGCAGGGTAAAGGTTTCTGGAAAATTGGTGCAACAAATGAAAAGAAACTGACCTTATCCACAGTTTATATAAGTAGCATTCATGTGTGATTTGTTGCTTTGCCAAAATCGTACCGACTTATCTTTTTTTTAAAAATACGCTTCCTTTCAAGTGTATTTTCTGTCTCCTAGTGCATTCTTCAGTTTCAGATTGCATGTAATGGTCCAGTATTGTCATTTTCTACCTGAAGTGGGATCAAATTAGTTTTTGACATGGATGATGTTCGCTTTTATTTTCTCTGTAATGTTGAGCCCCCATTTTTTGCCCTTTTTTTTTTTATATATATATTCCATGTCCTTTTTTCCTCTCCAGTTCAGGCCCTGCCAACACAAATCATTTTTCTTCTTTAAATTATGATACTTCGAAAGGTTTCTCTGGAAAAAACTGCTTCTGAAGCCAGACACAGCGTATGGTTGTAGCTGTGAAGATTGGAGTGTAAAGCAGTTGAATGCTGTATGGTGATAAACACTGTTTTGGCACTAAATCACAGAGGGTCCTGTGATCTTGTGGTTTATATATGAAATAGGATTTAATTCAGTCTCAGAGATATAATCGAGGTGTCAATCTTTATCTGCTTGGTTTCCGTCTTGAACTGACTTGTATAATTTGAAATTCCGCCACCGTATAGACCACAGGTCTCAACGTGTACACACTTGCTGAAAGAATTTCATGCTGGTTGTTTCTTAACACTGAGTTTGATCTATTTCTGCTTATTGAGGATGGTTTATTGAAGATTATTGTCCCTGATAGGCCAGCATAGAGTCGGTAGAGGCATTCTGATGCGTTAATTATAGATATTTATAACCTGCTGTGTTGTGTTAATTAAAACTCACGTTCCAACTGGATGTGTCATCTAAACCATACAGCTTATGTGCCTGCCACGCTTGCAGGCAGAGTCATGAGCACAGGGGAACATTTGCTGGTTCAGCATACAGTGCAGACGCTGCAGGGTTAGTTAATTGTTTTAAAAAGAAAACTTTAAATGCTTCTCTGTGGAGGATGACTTGGCATATGTGCTTCTTCTGTGAGCCAAATCCCATGGTTCTTGACTCTGTGCCTGTTGTTTAAAGCCAAGTTGTGCTCCAGTGGATATTTAAAGGTCTCTGTTTGTAGTGCAGTATTACAGTCACTTTAACAATTGATAGATAGCCAAATTTAAGGCACATCCTGAAAGGGAAACAACTTCTCCAGTCGATCTTAGTAAAATAACAGGATTTGCCAGCTCACATTTTTTTCTTTTCCAGTTTTCCATTGCATCCATGTTCAAAAACAACGTGGCAGGCTGCTCGGACAAGAAGAGCAGCATGTCGATTTCTGCCCACTTCCATGCCACTCGCTTCTTAGTGAGAAACCATCTGTATGTCTTAAACCAATACTCAAGTATTTTTAATAAAAATCTAGTGACTTTGCCTATTGTCTGTGATAACCATGTAGAAGAATTCATCGCGTTTCTCTGTAAAAGAATAGAAAAAGGTTTCCAAAGCTTTCTAAAACATGATAGAACTCTGAGTGAATCTCATTACAAGTGAGTCTTTAAAGAGTGAATCATATATTTTGAAAAGTGTAGGCGTTTATAAATTCTTAAGTCAAAGGTATTTGTAAACTAAACTAAGGTGTAAAGCATAACTCAATGGTGAGCTGTAACAGGAAATTAATCAGCTAAGGGGATGTGTGTTAAAAGCTGATACGTTCATGTTGTTGAACATCCGAAAACCAAAACAGTTTTCCAAAGCGGGAAAAAAAATAGTTTTACCCCTGACTCCGCATGCACCGATAACTTATTAGAACGTGTGTGTTAATAAAAACCCAGTGAATTACTGCCGATGAGTGAATTCCAGTCTCACTACTGTCAGAACTGCTGTTACAGAAAAGTAGTCCAATCGGATTCAAGATTTCAGTGGTTTAAACACACGTTAACTGTTGTTTCAGAGATGGCTGTTTTTTTCCCCACCGAGGCTAGAATCTGTAGTTACCCATTAACAGTGTGTTCAATATATAGATTGCCTGGCTTAATGGTTATGATGGAGGAAACACATTTTAGCCTTTTATCTCCCAGTTTGGTATCTGTCGAAATTTTGTAGGAGAGCTGGCTGAAGGGTGGGAAAAGACAAAGATGAACGTATTTATTTATTTTCTTAGATATTGAACCAGTTCAGCTTGGTTTCTGTTATTTTATTTTAATATGGCTGTTTATATATATGTGTGTGTGTGTTTATTTTATTTCTTTATTTTTTTACTGTTTTTATTATAAGTTTTCATTGTGTCGGATATCTGCTAAACTGTCTCCCCCAAGTACTACACTGACATCTTGTGGGCAATTTTGTATATTTTAGCTGCTGTTTCCTGCACAGTATTTGTAGCATATGTAAAAATATATTCTGAAAAAACATATTCAAATGTAGAAAGAATTTTAAAATGTTTAAAACCTTGTAAAAGGTTTTAAAATGGATGGCGTACCATTTCTTTACATACAGCTAATGTAGATATGTACATAGTAAAGACCACTCATGAAGTTACCTGCTTTAACTTATTAAACGTGTGTGAAATTACTATTGACTAAAAACTAATGTGGGAAAAAAAAACTCCTCTGTAGGTTTTTGGTGTAGACTAATTCACAAGAGACCTGGTATATGTAGGTGGTTAAGTGTTGTAGGGTGTGTATATACGCATAATTGCACCTTTATTTTAAAATTGATAAATTTGCATTTCAGGGAATTAACATTTTTGTTTTGTTTTGGTTTTTTTGGGGTTTTTTTGTAAAAATATTGACTGTAAATGTAGACGTCTGATGGAAAATTTAGGGGGAAGTCCTAACCGTTAACTTGATTGCCTCACACCAACACCCCCATATATACGTACGACTATGCACATAAAGGTGGTACACAACCACTACAGCTTGTGCTTGTTCCACACTTATGTGCTTGTGGCAGCTTCATGGTGGGCTTAAAGTGCAAGGTTCGCAAAGGCTTCGACCCTTTCATGATTAAGTGTGGAAATTCCACTGCTGACGTCACGCTTTAAGCTGTCTTGTGCGTAGGCATTCTACTGTGTTGTCTCTCAGTATGTGTGGGAGAACGGCATATTTTTTTATAGTAACAACCACAAGCGCACTTCTCCGCTAAGCTGCTTCTTCTCAGAGAGGCAGCAGATAACTATTTAAGTTGCATGTATTGTGGTTAATGCTTTGCTATTACATAAGAGCTACAATACTGGATTATAACCCAAAGCTAGACACAGAACCAGATGATAAAACCAAACATACATACATACATAAGATATATGAACTATATAAGATTATAAGTTGACTGTAATTTGCACTGTTGGATTAGTCATTATATTTGCCCCCACTCTCTTTTTATTTTTACAGGAAATAGCAAAGCAAATACAGGAAGAGGAAGAGTTATACATCAGACAGAGGAACAGCTGCCGAAGAACAGGTGCTAGAGGTAGAACTGCTGGCTTTGTATTTTCTCTGTGTTGGCTGTAATACCTTTTGATAAACCTCCATCAGTCATTTGTTGACACAATTCTGAAAGGTCTGTGGGACATGGCAGCCTGACCTGTGTTACATCATGGGCCATGATGACTTTGATGTGGCTTCTTGATAATACATCTACAGTCTTACTAATGCAATAGTGAAATGAGAAATGTGTGTGCACACAGTCATGCTGGCCTTCATACTGAATGAACCGAACCCACACATTGACGGAGTTTTCTAAGGTCTCCCACATGTGACCTCTCCTCCACTCCTTTCTGCCTCACTTCCAATCAGAAATTCTCCACCAGGCCAGTGTACAGTATATTAAAGGGTAATTCACAAGCCCCAGCATTCACAGTATCAATCAGTCTATTTACTGTAACTACATAGTGACTAACATGTTTGTCATTCATGGCTGCGAATAATGCGTTTTGTTTAATGAAACGTGACTCTTTCACACCACTTTCGGTTCATTCACATCAGTTGCAACCCTTCCAACTTTCAAGACCTTCATAATATAATGCTGTCACTGAAAGGACATTAAACAAATACAAGAAGTAAACCACTGTGACTATTATTAAAAGGATTGCATGTGTGAAAAGGTAGCACACTTTTAATAGAGCTGATGATGATGATGATAAAGATGGTTATATCTAAAGTCTTAATTAAACTGTCTAGGAGATTTTTGTTAGCGCTGCTAACATCTTAGCATGTTTCTTCTGCTATCTCTCTCACCCCACATTTACTGACTTTCATAAGACAAGTTGTCCTTTTATTGTTGTGCCCAAAGTTAAAGTTGTTTTTGTTTGCCTGTGACCTCATAGGTGTAATGTCTTTGTAAACTTGTTAGCGTTTGCTAAATAACCATTTTTGATGCACTTAACAGTGTTTTGGCTTGCACCCCTGATCTTACTTGCTTAACCACTAACCACCTTCACCCACAATCTACTACCTTGTGTTTGCATGTTTTGCACAACAAAAGAGAATGGCCGCACCATCAGGTCACCAAACACACATCAGCCTAGTCTGCCCCTCTCCAGCGAAGAGGAAGAGTTGGCCTGGCATGGCCAGGCGCGCTCTCCCTCTCCTTCCACCTCAGATTATGAGGCTGACCACTGTGAACATAGGAGGCCTTTTAATAGGGAGTATGCAGACACTGCTAAGCAGAGACATCAGCCTGTGCGTCAGCTACCTCTCAGGAGACGATCGGGACAAAGCCGCAGTAGCTTTGCCAGCCAGAGCAGCACATCTGGGCATCTTCATGGAGGATGGGGTGACGTTGTCCGACTCATAAAGAATGACCTGAGTGAGCAGGGCTATCTAAGTTACAGTTCTGAAGATGAACTCTTTGAGCCCGTCTATAAACTGGAAAGAATCCTAAGCCAGCGGCAGCATGCATTGGAGCGGCGTGGTGAGCAACGGGCAAGACTGTCCCGCCACAGCAGTATGAGAGAGGGAAACAGCCGAACGTGGCAGGGATACCAAGTGGGCCAGGTGGAAAGAAAAAGGCGCTCCGTGTACAATAACAGCGAAAGTGTGAGACTTTACAGCAGTAGCGACTGGAAATCAGGGGATGGAAAAAGGCATGTGCGCTTTCAGGATGACCAGATGCGCCATAACTTTTATATTAATAATCGTAGAGCATTTGAGGAAAATCATGGCGGAGAAAGGGAACTAAGGAGCTCTACCATGAGGCCTTCTCAAGGTGATGTTCAGGTAGACAGAAGAACATCATTGGATGAAGTAAACACAGCTTGCAGACATGAGAGGAGTAATGTAGTGAGGAATTCCTTGTCACATGAGAGAGGGGAGGAAGGGGAAGTTTGTTGCAGGCTCAGAAAAGGGGGAAGGCGGGAGGAGGGCAGCTGCAGGGTTCGAGCAGAGCACAGGCCCCATACACACTCTCTCAGGGAGGGGTGGAGGCAGGAGGGAGAAGAGAGCAGACGGTACCGTGGAGAACCTAGCAGGAGACGTGTGAGGAGTGAGCGATGGCAGGGTTATCAGGAGGACAGGTCGAGTACTGAAGAAGAGGAGGAGGACACGGAAAGGGAAAGAAGAAGGGTGGAGACTCGTGCACCAAGGCACCCCCAGCGCAGCCTCAGTGTACCTCACAGGGGGCGCTCTACTGGAGCAGGTAACCAAGCTCTACCTGCCTGAGGGCTGCGATGCTCTCTCTTTACCTGCTCATTTCTCTTAATCATCTCCGAGATCTGCCCCAACATTTTGGCCCCCATGTGTTTGAGGGTTCCTTGATATTTTACTAATTTGCTTTATAATTAATAGGTGACTATTTTGCTCTTTTTCTCTCCTTTGCTTTGGATGTTGACTTTCTTTTTGATTCATATCCCAGCTTGTATGGATGCTCTGTGAGTCTATCTCTAGACCCTTAATGCTTTTGTTTTGGTAATAGACTGGTGTTGTGTCATATGTTTATAAGAGGGGACTTTGTGTGATCTTGGCTTTAAGGTCATAATTGGACCTGTGGGGAAAAAAACATACCTCCTACTTCATTCTTAGTATTGATATGACATCATGCAGAATCCCCCCCACTTTGAACCGTGTGAGAGTGTGTGTGTGTGTGTGTATCTTCAGATGACATGCTGCAGGTGGTGGGCTGTAAAAGCTTCTAGGTCTTAATTTCACACCTATCACCCATTCTTTCTGCCTTTGACTCAACTCTTTCCCACACAGGAGAGAGGGTGAACAGGCCCTCTCTGGATTTGGGCGAACTTAGGCAGGTCCTGCAGGATGAAGAACTTGCCCACAGGCTACAGGCAGAGGAAGAGGAGTTGCTCAGAGTGGTAAAAAATATTGAATTATCTAATAAATGTTAGTTTTTTAAAACTTTATTTAAATACTTATTTAATAACATCCAGGCATTCTACGGCTTGATTATCCTTTACTCATGTGTTCATGTACTGCTTTTCCTTTGGACTTCACTTCTCTGGAAAGTAGTGGGTCAATCTTACATGCCCATCATTGTTTTTATCTGCTTTATTCTCAGGATCTTGCATCTGCTGCTCCTTTAGAGAGATCTTACCCAAAAGGAGACTTTACAGTAGCACAGGTTGCTCAGGATGAGGCAAGCAGGATCAAACATACACGTGTCTTACTAGACAGTTTGCTAATCACATTCATTGCTATGGGATCATTGCTAATTTAGATTGCTTTATTACAGGAGATTGCTCGCTTCATGCAGAAGCAAGAGATAAAGGCACAGCTGCGGTCTCAAGAGCTGGAAGAGAGTGGCTCTGGGCGAGGGTACGGGGAAATGAGTCATGCGCATGATAACACTGAGGTCAATGACAGACAGGTAACACTGCCCACCTACACTAACATTTAGAACAGCTAAAGATCACAAAGTCGGTGTAACATCCTGTATTCATGAAGTCAACTGCTAATATGGTTTATATATATATATATATATATATATATATATATATATATATATATATATATATATATATATCCACCATTGTAGAGTATGTCATGCAATAACCTTTAGACCTTTTAGTAAAGACTGGATGACTGTTCTGTTAAAAGATCTGTCCTCCAGTCTTTACTAAAAGGTCTAAAGGTTATTGCATGATATACTCTATAATTGATGGTGGATAACACCCTAGCAACACTTTCTGTTTACTGGCAATAAACATGAGAATGGGAAGTGAAGACTTATTTAGTATTCAGTGTAGGAAGTTTGATCATGTCTAATATCTATGTATAGTTCGAAGTGCTTTAGTAACCCTGCGATGTACATGTTTTTCCTGTTCTAACACAGCGTGTGACTTAACTTAACCTTTTATGTTTCGTCCATAAGGGCAACTGTAGACTTGACCCTTAATAACTGTTAATGATTTTCACTTCTTTTATTCCACAGTTTTTCGCAAAATAAGTTCAATAAGTTTCATGCATGGATTTTATTGGCCTTCATTTGATAAATGCGGACAGAATTTACAAAAGATATTGCATGAATGATTTGCAGAAAGATGGCTTTTAAGATGCACGGTCTTAAGACAAACCTCGGAAGCAGATTTATCTGGATTTTGTCTTAATGAGTTAATGAATATCAAATTTAAGGGATTTCTGTCTTTCAAAATACCAGGTGGCAGCAAAACATACGGGTAAATCTTACATAGAGGCATATTGTACATCCAACTGGTGCCGCCGTCAGCAGGTCCCTGTGGGAATCAATCACCAAAGAGAAAATAGACCAACATCAAAATCAACAACAAAATCAGTCCAGACTTTTATTAAATAAAGACCAGTATGCATTTTGTTCAGGGTGTAATATGCATGATTTCTAGTCAGCACAACTCTAACATTCCCCACATCACAACATTCCCAATGTGCTGTGCTACAGAAAGTAGTTTACTCTTAAAAATAGCTGTAAAATAACCCCATCTAGATGTTATTTGGAACTGATGATCTATTGAAAACACATGGTCAGGATAAAAGGCACCACACACACACACACAGGGAGAGGGAGGGAGGGAGGAAAGGAGGAAGGGAGGGAGGAAAGGAGGAAGGGAGGGAGGGCTTGCATTCATTCCCATGAAGAGGCAATTTAGTTTAGAAAGTCCAAATACCAGCATGTTTTTGGGAGGTTGTGGGAAAAAAAACAAAGTGTTCTAACAATCCCACGCAGAAAGATATACGTGTACAAGTGTGGTGTCAAAGCAAACTCGACCCGAGAAACTAATCTTGGACACAGTGTAGTCACTATGGAAAATGTTACCTCATACTATATTAATTCTTTTTTCTCCTTATGTTTACCTTCTGTTCTATGTTTATGTTCTGTAAAGCTGCTTTGAGATGAAGCCCATTGTAAAAAGCACTATACAAATAAACTTGAATTGAATTGAATTGAAATGCACAATTAATTTTCTGACTGCCTTGAGTCTGTTTTATTAACAAGTCGCTCACGTCGCTTTTCAACATGTCCAACATAATTCACACCTCTAAAGGCGGCATTAGGATTATGAGTATAAATAACGATGAAATGTCTTCAGTGATTTACCTATTTAGATAATCATATGATTTTAGATGGAAATATGGCTTTAAATCTGTCTTTGCTTCTTTTTGTTTTTCATTTTCAAATAATGTCTGGGAGCAAAAATCACCTCTCTTATTTAGAGCCAGAATGAACTCTATTTTGTCAGAGTGACGTGAAGGAGAAAGCAGAAACAGACAGAAACCAAATAAGGTCCAATTTTACATGGAGTTCTCTATGGACTATTATTAAAAAGGACTATTATAATCTACTCAGTGTAGTGCAGTTATAAAATTGGATTCAGGATACATTGGTACTTTAGTCAAATAATATACCCTGTGCAATGGGGATTGCTGGGCAGCAGTTTGGTTTTTGGTCTACAATTAGTTTACTGTCATCAAAATGAACTAATATATTCTTCACTTAACTGATAATACAGTTGTTTCTGTAATAAATACTTTCAGATATAAGAAAATAATATAATGGAAAACAAAAAGCCTACAAATTGTTCATCATCTTTTAAGGATTTGCATAGAAATAATTTTCTTTTTGCCAGATGTCAAGGGAGAGACTGAACTCCGAGGGGCTTATGTCTCCTGGCGACGAGTGCTCTCTAGAACGCCAACTCCCAAGTCCAGTCACTTTGTAAATAAAATTTAAGTACAATATTCTTCTGTCTTTCCCATCTGCATTATCCATTAACGATAATGAATGAACTCTTCTGTCTGTGTAGGCAGCAGCATCCCTTCAGGAATGTCGCTGAAGACCTGGATCCAACCTTTCAACGGAAAGATGATGTGCAAGCAGTACAGAGTATTTCTGGTAATGTTATTTTTTTGTTGTTGTTCTCAACCATCATTACTATATTTTATGCTAAGATTTATAGTAAATAAAGCATACTGTGTTTTCAGGCACCAGCGAAATCCAAACGCCACAGGCATGGTCATGCGAGGAGCCTGCGTTCGTGGCACCAACTAAGCGACATAATGAGAAGGCAGTACGTGCAAAGTCTAAAGAGAAAAAGGAGAACTCTAAATCAAAAGAGAACTGTAAACAGCAGTGATGTCAGTCACCTGGATCTGTCGGTTGTGTTATTACTGAACACAGTATCAGGGAAGGTTGAACACTACAGCAACAGATAAAAGTAGGGGCATATCAAAGAGTGATTCATTTTAGTTTTGTTTTTTACTTTTACTTTTGCTTTCCTTGAAATATTTGGGGACAGGGAGTCTTATGGGACACTACACAAAGGCATAAAGCTACTTACCTTTTGTCTCCAGGGGCATTGGGAATAAACCGGTGTGCTATTGTGTCAGTTTTCATTTTTAGCACATTGTGCAGCTGGCAAAGGGACTGAGATGGACCCTAGGGATCTGAGTGTCTGAGAAATCCCACCCTAAAAACTTCAGTGTACCTAAATAACCTAGAAATTAGTTGGTCCAGCCCTGTCTCAGTATTTTCAGTTTACCTCATGCTTCCTGTCTGTCATTATCTACACTGTAAATGTGGCTTAGTCTTCCTTTTGTTCCCTTATGTTTACAGAACTGAAAGTTTGCCCTATCATTGTGCTCCTGAAATACAGTACAGTTTAACCCTGATTAAAAATGGTTCTCAGTGTAGAAATGATGGTGTATTCTCAACTGTTTTTCTGTCTTGTTACTGCCTGAAGATGTTTGGAGAATCATATTCTGCTACACTGTTTACACAAGCTATGGAGTCTGATATATATATATATAAAAAATATATATATATAAAGAATTTGTCTTTTTTTTATTCTTTGTTCATTCTTGTGTTCAAGTAAATCATTTTACTTTCAAATAGCAGTTACTGGAATTGGAATTTCCCCTTTAAGGCTCATGAATATAATTTACATCTCAATAAGTTACGTGTTTACTAGATTTGTTCAGTTTCATCCAGTCCAGTGTTTCGTCCATAAACTTTGAAAGCACCATTTTACAGAATGATTTACAGATTTATAAATGGATGTAAAGAGTAACACACAAATGTTTCTTTCTCTCACTGTAAAGTTGTTCCCAGGATTGCGCTCCTTGTATTCAAATGCAGCTAAACACCTTTAAGAAAAAAAATGGACTTTTGTAAAAAAAAATTTTTATTTAGCAGAATTATATTGCACGTACATTTTGAGTAAAAAAATTGTATAAAACATTTAACAATGAAAACTGTGTAATACATATTCAGTGGGATTGACTCTGTCCAAAAAACATCAGCATGGCTTTGATCGAAAGATCGTTTGACTTGATAATTATGACTGTAACCATAACCATTAAGCGTATTGGAGTTAGTATTCGGGTTAGTATTCTTTGCAGAGCGTTCACTGGGGGATCCCTAACTGGTTTTGTTTGCTGGTAGAAGGACAGTGCTACATATTCTTCTACTAAACATTAAGTTGGGTTAAGATTACACTCTTAATGTAGTTATCTGAAACAAACAGAGCTGGGTTTTGCCAGCAGGTATAGGTGGATTTTCCCAAAATACTACCTCGAAAAGAACCGGGATTATTCTTTTTAAAGTCAAGAGAAAGAATATAAACTCGGGTGACTCAAGCATGCTAAAGGTATGAGTAGTTAATAAGAAATGCAATTGTTGATATTAAGCCTCGTCATGCCATGTGACTCACACACATTCATTCACTGAGTCACCGAAAGTACTAAATACAATAAAACCGCTGGATATCATAGTTTTGCTTTCTGCATTGGAATGTGGCAAACATTTGTTTTTAATTCACGATTTCATTTCTACCAAATCCTCTTTTACTCATTTGCTTCTCACTGATCTATACCACAAAAGTTCTCTCAGGGGAAGCCCTGAACCCTTAGCACATTCCCTGGGCTTTGTTCCAGAAAGTTTCAAAATTCCCATTGTACATTACACAATTTTAAAATATTGTATTTACATCTGTGAAATCAGCAGAAACTTTACACATGATGAGTCCCTGTGCTTTGGATTTCTAAAGAAGTGTTACCAAATAAATCTTCTCAGAAGACGAGAAAACATGTTGCCAATGCCAAGAAGTTTAGCAATAAAAATTAAATTGTTTTCAAACCATCTTCCTCCAAAGCATGGTCAGATCAAATCTCTAAAACGAGACATTTAAAATATTGCCATTTAAAGCAGAAAACCAGGGGAAGCCCACCAGGGTATTTCAAAACGTCTGTGACTTACAAGTATGACGAAGTTGTCTGTAGGAGACGCCCACATCTATAAGAAGTGTTCACAAGACTCCTACGTGACCAAAGAGCAAGCCTCTCTCTTTCTCGCTCTTGCTGGTTGCATATACTGCTCAAAATATCTCACTTCAACGTTTGGCATATTAGCCTACTATTTTCATTAGGTCTCAGTTAGGACTTTCCATATGTAAATGGTATGCCAGGAAATTCACCTGTTTCTCTGTCAAACGCTCCATCTTATGCATAAACAGCACCAGGTTTAATATCCATGGAGTTCCGCATGAGCAAAAACTGCACAAAATAATCCATTGAGCTCACACTATGAGTTTTGTTTCAGAGTCTTGTGTGTTGATGGAATCAGAGCTGCCACCTTGCTCCTGTTCCGGCCGATGGAAACTGCAGGCTTCTTCATGCTCTACCATCATAATAGTCAGCTCTCCTAAAAGCATAAAAAGAATTCCAGGGTTAAAATTAAATGTATCCTATAATAAAAGAACAATCTTTTCAGCTGTTATTTCAATGTTATGTCAGCCAGTCTGGCAGAGTCAGAACAGGTCAAGAAGCTTTGGTTTCTTTGTCTCTTCATTTTGACTTGAAAGTGCAAAGTGTATTTGTAAAAGCTTTTTGAAGGAACCTGAATACTACCTTGGGTTGGAGTAGTTGGTTTTGTATCCTTGCCAATTAATGTGATCTTTATTTTGTTTTTTGTTCTTCTATAGGTGAACCACAGCAATAAAATGATAGTGGTCACGAGTGCACAGCTGCCAGTGAAAAATCCAATGACTGGATATATAGAGTAATCTGTGAAGAAGAAAAAAAAGCATTAGTATATACATGGCCAAAAGTATGTGGACACCTGAACCTGGTGCTTATTTAATAGCTTTTACTATTTATAATAATCTGTTATAATAAATTCCACTCTGCTGGAAGACATTCCACATTTGTGATCAATTTTCCTCGAAGGCATGATGTCATGCTGAAACAAGTTTTTAGTTCCAGTGAAAAGGAACTGTAATTCTAAAGCAGACCAAGAAATCCTGGACCAGTCTGTGTAAAATTATGGCAACAGTTTGGGAAACCACATATGTTTTTTGATGGTTAGGTATTCACATATTTTTGGCTCTTATTCCACAGAAATTTGCGAACACTAAAGACCATTGTACACTTTAGAGGATATAGTTACAGTAACATTACGTCTGCAAAAAAAACTGCTTTGCAATGTCCTCTAAACTGAATATTTTCCCCTGACTGTCAACTTTTCCCTACACATTCCCTGTGGAAGTTCCCTTACTCTATAAACAATCATGTATTAAAATGTGTTTTACTATAAATTTGTGATTTGCAGAAACTATTGTCAGATCGCCTGTTTGGTTTTTTTAATGACACTTTGAATCGACACACTTTCTGACCAATAGAATTCAAGTATTTACTGTAACAGCTCTGTTAAATTCCAGTATATATTGATTCAGTATTCAGGAGTGTGTCTCCTACCATCCGAGGCTGGGGATGTTGTAACTATTGCCTTGATGCAGGTTATGTCGCTGAATTCATTACCACTGGCAAGAATTTTCTCTCCTTTAGGACAACTAGATAACAGAACAGAGGATACATATTAGCCATAATTATGTTTATCTCATTTTGTTTGTAAAAAAAAAAAAAAAAAGACAATATATTGTAAGTAAGAGCTACCTTTCGCTCCAAGGTTTACACGCACTGTGGATTTGATCATTGAAGGTTCCATCCGGGCATTTTCTACAATCCCCTGTTTGTATGCAAAAAAATGCAATTACTTATACAACTTCTGTTCATATATTAAAAAGTAATATCTTTTGACCAGCGTTGAAATATATGGGTTCAAATGTGTGTCTGTGAGTGTCTGTGAGTGTGTGTTTGGGGGTGTGTGTGTGTGTGTGTGGGGGGGGGGGGGGGTTGTCCTATAATGCAAATAAGAAGTCGGGGTTGTGGTCTATAATGCAAATAAGATAAGTATTACTAAAAGATTCTTACGTTCATCTGTTGGCTCTTGACCCTTTGTGCACTCATCCACACAGTAGGTACACTCCTGATTTCCACAGCGAAATCCAGGTTTGCATCCACACACGGTGTTTGCACTGCTGTTGCAGGGTTTCACTTGGATTTGCGGATCTGTAAGAAGGTGCATCAACAAGCTCACATTAATTCAAGTTTGTTTCTGTTCCTACAGTTTTGGATGCTGTGTAAATGATGGAAAATAGAATTTATTGTATACTACTACTACTACTACTAATTCCAATAATAATAATAATAATAAATATAAAATATCTGTAATTATATCTAGGCTCAGAATAAATGCTAGACATCATACCTATACACTGCATGCATCTTTGGCAGTGCGGAGCCATTGGATGATTTGTGTAAGTATTAGGTCCACATGGTGTACAGAGTGTTCTGTGGTCTGGTCCACATTCCGATACCAAGTGGTTCCCTTAAACCACACACACACACACACACACACACACACACACACACACACACAAATCAGGGTTGATTAGTTATTTGGACATTAAGAGGTTCACACCGTTTTAAGGACTTGTTTATGTTTAGCATGTTATCATCAGCCTGCAACTAAAATTAGGTTAAAAAAAAAAAAAAGGATTTTCAACCCAATTTTGGGTCATTGTCCTAACCTAGTCAGTGGAAATATATATGTTTTATACATCAGTTTCTGTTATTTTATGTGTGTGTGTGTTTTTTATTAGTAAATGGCACTAGGATTGCTGAACAAAGTTCTTCAAGCTTTGTTATATTAAACCTACCTGGGCGGCATCGATGACAGCAGACACCTTGACTTGACGGTTTCCAGTCCTCACATCCTTGTGTTACTGCCTCAGTGGTGTATAATGTAGTGATGATGAGTAGAACATGACACAGTCTCAGCTGAATGAGTTGCATGTCTGTAAAAGAATATAGCACTTTAAAGGATATCACTCATCTTAACAAAATAATGACTGGCCTCAAACTCAAAACATATTTATACTTGCCTCGTTTAAACAGAAGAATGGGATTTAAAAAAAGGACAAAAAAAAACTAACATTACATTTATTACTAACTTTTAATAAAAGATTTGCATGCATCATGAACAATAAAAAATTTGCATACATCATGAATAATTAAAGATTTGCATACATCATGAATAGATTTGCAAGAAAAAATCTCCAACCGTCCAATTCAGCAAAAATGCAATAAAAAAAAAAAAAAACTATGTAGTTACTAACAAAAGTTTACAATACAAATGAAGCCTTATTATAGAATTGTTAAACATGGAAACTCTTACTTGTGATTCACGATGAGGTCCTTGACAGAAAGTTAAAGGAGGTGAGAGAGACTCAGCGACTCGGTAACGCTCATAGCGCAATGAAACTGATCAACGTGAACAAGCTTAAATAAAGAGACACGGGCGGGACGAGGCGGGGAGGGGCGGGGCGAGCGGGGAGGGGCTTCCGAGTGTGTGTGTGTGTGTGTGTGTTTTCATTCAGCAGCATATTTTTATTTTTTAAAAAGTAATAAACGAACTCCAAAACGAAAGTGATACCGATATATATATATATATACATCCATCCATATATAACCCTAAAAGAATAAATAAATAGACTCGACCATATACTGTACTTAAAATAGACTACTATTTAAAACGGGTTTATCTCACAAACAACATTAAATATTTATTAGTAATAAAGTAGGGATTTAATGTCAATGATGTTATTTTTTTTTTACTTTTATGGAGACAAAACAGCGTCTTCGTTTAAAACAAAGAACTCTGAAATTCTCCGTAGTCTTATTCCAACACACCCTGACACAGTGATTAGTCATATAACGAGCAGTCTGAGGTTTCTAGTCTAACACATCTGTAAAGTGCTGAAAAATAGAGTTCAACTCTTCACTGACATGTTAGTTTATTAGCTACCAACACTGTGACTACAATAATTTTAGATGAAACTCTATGTCACTACAAATTACTGTCAAATCAAGAGTCTTATGTCTTAAAAGAGTCATTCATTTATTTGTTCATTTGTTCATTTGTTCAATTGTTCATTCGTTCATTCATCCATCCATCCATCCATCCATCCATCCGTTCATTCATTCATTCATTCATTCACTTGTTCATTCATCCATCCATCCATCCATCCATCCATCCATCCATCCATCCATCCATCCATCCATTCATCCACTCATTCATTAATTCATTCATTTGTTCAATCATTCATCCATTTATCTGGTCATTCATCCATCCATCCATCCATCCATCCATCCATTCATTCATTCATTCATTCATTCATTCATTCACTCATTCACTCATCTATTCATTCATCCATTCGTTAAGTCATTCTTTCATTCATTCATTTATTCATTCATTTGTTCATTCATTCATTCATTCATTCATTCATTCATTCATTCATTCATTCATTCATTATTCATCCATTCATCTGCGCATTCATTCATTCATTCATTCATTCATTCATTCATTGCACCACAGATTAGACTTCTTGTCAGATGTTGTCCATGCAGAAAGAAAAGACAACTCAGATATTATGCTGATATTATTTGTGAACAAGGCTGTATTTAACAAAATGAACACCCATGACTAACAATGTACTTTTGCCAATAGATCAGAGACAGGTTCAAGTCAGAAATCATCAATCCTACTTTGCAAAAATATAACCCAATAGATCATTTAAAAATGAGTCCTACTTGGATAAATATATGAAATATTTACAAATGAACTCAGTTCACTTTTAAGTGCACATTTGGACTGCTTGCTTCCCACACAACTTCTTTTTGATGTCAGTCCCCAGCTTTGCAACCCTGAATAGATTATGTCTATTTGTATTAAATTACTGGACTTTTCTTTTGGAAAAACATAAGCAAAAGAAAAGAAAAAACAAGGCCAGGGTCTCGTTTAAGTAATTGACAGGGACAAAATAAATGTATCATTGCATTTTCCATTGCCACCCAGATGGGAATGGTTTATCTTTAGAGTCTGGTTCTTCTCAAGGTTTCTTTCTCATACCATGTCAGGGAGATTTTCCTTGCCACCGTTGCAATAAAACTACTGGAACATTTTTTAAACCACACCAATGTTCAGAATAGCTAAGAATAATTCATAACCATAATAATTCCAACCAGCAATTATCAAGTGGCCAGCTAGTATAATCTAGCTCTGTGGACAGATAATGATGCTAATCAATGACATGGATTGCAGGGAAAATATAAGTTAGCATCTTTGTATCTAACAATAAACCTCTATGTTTATGATGAAACTGGTCCATTACTAAATATCTAGCCTGAAGTGGTCCATGGTGGTTCTTCTGCACTGCTATTTATTTTTATTTTACATGAGGGAACTTTGCCTGACAAAATTGCAGGAAAAATAGAAATAGCAAATCAAGGGGGGTTTTAGCAAATTTGCATCCTGAAAAATCAAAGAAAAAAATAGATGTTCTCTAGTTTAAGGAAGATTTACCCTAAAGCTAATGTAATTTTTTTTTATGTATTTTTAATGTATTTTTTCTTAATCAGCTACTACATAAATCAGTGCTTCTGACTTTTGTGTGGCTCTGTATAAAGTCACATTTAAAGAAAGCACATGAGTTCACACAGACTTGGTAGCAATACATTTTTAAAGACCGCTTTACTGTTCACTTGATAATTTTGGAAACTATTTGTCTTTTCTCTGGAAGACATAATATAATTCCTTTTTTCCTGAAACAATAATCATTGGATTTGAAGAGTCATAATAAAAACCTTTTATGGTTTGGAAACTTGCGTTTATTTCCATAACGCTGCAGCTAGGTCAGAAGTCTAGTATCTCTGTAAAGCTTTTAACGATAAGCATTGGATCTAGATTCTACATGAGCAAGCCAAAGATGACAGTGACACTGAAAAAAAAACACACAGGGTAACTATGGATATTAAACTCTGAATTGTGACACATGGTTTATGAAAACTGTGTCTTTTGTATGTTTATTGATACTTTTTCATTCCTCTTGACATTGATGTAGGCCTTAGTTAGTATGAGTGAAAAACCTTAGGCATAATAGTGCTCATTGTATATTTTATTTATCTTTTTTTTTTCCCCCAATTCTTTTTAGGGTCAAGTCTCGCATGACCAAAATACAGTCAACTGACAGGTAGGTTAGAAGATTTCCTGTATTGCATGTTAGGACAATACCTGCAGAAAAATAAATCCGGAAAGATTCAAACATCCATAAACAGAGAGGGTTAATCCCTTTGGCTTTCACAAAAGACATCTCTATAGGGAATATGTGTTATTGAAGGACATAACCTGATGAATCAGATAGCGTCTGGAAAAACCAGAAAAAAAAACCAGAAAGGGAGAAAAAAAAAAACCTCATGAAGAACTGGAAGAACTGTCCATTTTCAGTGAGGCCACAGTAGTTTATTACAGTTTATTCACGGTTATTGACACTTTAACAAAATGACACAGAAAAACAATTAAGTAAGTAAACCTTAAAAAAAAACCTTTGTGGAACTTCTTTTACAGTAGATTTTTATCCAAGGTGGATTTTTTTCTGTATTCATATACAAAATGTGTCTTTGTCGTGTCACACACCACAGTGGTGGAGTTAATGGCTCATATGAAATGGCTCATAGTTTTTCATAAGCCAAGTTAGGGAAATAAATTAATAGAAATGTTTCAAATAAAAACAGTTGTTTTTTTTCACACAAATGTTTCTATCATCTTCAAAGTAAATATTAATATTAAACCCATTTCTGTTGTCTGAGATGCCCCAAGTGCTTGTTCATACACATCTAAAATTTAACCACTCGAACTTCAACCATTAACTTTCTGTTTGAGATAAAACATCTCAGACTGAAAGCCAGCAGTGTCCTGACTTTAACATACAAATAGAATTTATTTGTTTTTACTAACTGAAGTCCGATAAATTGATTTCCTTTCCGCTGGTGACATGGAACACCAATGTACTGGTAAATAGGGTTAACTAGTAATTCTCTGATCCTAATAGGAGCGATTGCATAGACTTATGGCACTGTACTATACATACATGCATACATATCTTTACTGAAATACAGTACATTACAAGTACTTCCTCCGTTCATAAAAACTTAATATATTCCAAAATGTTTGTACGCAAGCTGGTTTTACGTCTTATATATTGCTCAGAATATATATATAGATTATGTCTATATATATATATATATATATATATATATATATATATATATATATATATATATATATATATATAGACGGTATATTTAAAAATGGAGCTATAAGGAATGAGGAAGTAACATGAAATGCTACAACCTCTAGTAGATGGGCAAAACTCTTACTGTAACATGTAAAATATCATACCTGACATGTCTCAGCATTTTTATCTTGCTATCTGACATTCAGTTTACCATAATACTGAAGATTTCCTTCTAGACATAAACTTAGTAGTTTATCCGGATTGAGAAATCTGTCTGTCCCTGACTTTCCACATGAATGTTTCACATTTGCCTCGAGTTAAGCATTATTATAAAATCCCACTTGTTTATTACTGTACACATGACTATAAGAGTGTCTCATCAAGGGAATTTTCACATTGTTTATGAAGAATTTGCGTTTAAGGAACAAACTTGATTCAGCTGTATCATGCAGTCATCCTTCCTTTTATTATAAAGACAGGACCACTTGGTCAGTTTGGTAATTACCAGAGTGTCCATTTGGAAGGTTAGAAAGGACAGATGAGAATGAATAGAAGCTTTGAATTGCAAACCAGCAGGGACTTATCGACACTGCACAAGATAGAGAAAATGAAAGTAAAAGAAAGATCCGTATGCATCTGGCTAAACAAAATAATTCTATTTGCATTCAATTTATACACAAAACCTCACTCTGTGTGGCTCCTTCCCTCTTTCTCTCTATCCCTCTCCCTTCCTCTCTCTCCTTCACATGACAGCTACCAATTTACAAGTGTATGGACTGACATTAGGGGGAAAAAAAGGTTGTTATTTTAGTTACTCCTCAATTAGTCATGAAAATAGATCAAAACTGACAAGGAAATATGATAACATAATAAAAACAGCTTTAAAACATAAGGGTTTGACTTGTTTTAATTACTCAATAGACAAACAAAGTTTATCCAACATATATTTCAACTCTCTCCAATTTTTCTCCTTCTACCTCTTTATCTTAACCTTTAATCTTTATGATTTGAAAGTGCAAAGGCTAAACATTCATCATCTAAAGCTGATTATTGTGCAAAGACATTTCCTCGAGTCTATTTTAAGTGTGCCTGATACTGAATCTGCTGCGTAACGGAGTATTTAATGCATTACTGCGTCATGTGCAAGAGCCTGTATCTCTCGCAGTTCAACACCTTCAATGATCACACCACACAAACCCACACTGACATTCATAATGAGTGTGACAATGTGACAGCAAAAGCCCACACCGCTCTGCACCATCAGAGGGTGTGTGTGAGTGAGTGTCTCTGACGGAGTCTCGCTTTTACAATATTTGTACTCGTACATGTTCCACGTCATATTGACACTGTACCTTGTACACACTCACCTGGACGTCTTTTCAGTTTCTCAATAGTGTTAATATTTTACAGACAAACTGTCATCATATTTTAACAGGCTGAATGAGAAACACTGGTACAAACTTTAGAAGAGAATCGGCCACACAAACAGATGCAAATCACACACACACACACACACACGCACACACACGCAAGCACGCACACATCACACACGCACACACACACTTTCCATGAAAAGCAGTGGGCTATGGTTCATTGAACTGAGGGCTAGCTGCTGATTCACTTCCTTACGCTAAATTTCTGTAAAGAAACCCAAAGCAAATATTTTTTTTAGTTATGGCAGTTTTAACTAAGACTTAATAGTGATGACAGAACTACCAGATCCTTCATGTGATTGTAATAGAGGAGTTTTATTCATGTTATATATAAATCCTTAAAAAGACTTTCCATGTTTCAACCTACAGTAAATGTTTCCTGGTTATTATTTAAAAGATTCGAGCATTAACATCGTACCACAATGTTGATGGATTCTCAAATCTGACCGATTAGAAAACGTTGATTAGCTCTGACAGATCTTTCGAAAACGTTACTGTTGCTATAGCAACAATTGACACCAGGGTTGTGATAGTGGAAGCTCCACATAAAAGGAAGTGTACTGATATAATGGACAAAGTGAAGCTTTCTGTAAAGAGAAAAGACTCTGCAGTGTAACTACTTTATTACAATCAGAGGTAGAGTTGTTCCTTTTATTTTTGTGTTATTTTATTAACTTCAACAGACAGAAAATAAAGACGCTGGGCGGGGAACAACGGTACAATGTGTCATTCTTTAATAAAGAAAAAACTATTAATGTTGGCAAATCGCTGTGGGATAATAATTAGAAAAAAACTAGGATGTGCTGTTACTAAAAAAAAATTTAAAAAAATATTGTCATGGAACTGATCTTTCTGTAGAAGATCAGTAAAAAGTAAAATAAGATGAAATATGATGTTCATTAGAAAGCCTGTTTGAGGGGTAAGTGGAGAAAATAGGGAAACAACAGAATTTCAAATATTAATTTGACAGAAAAATATATCCTTTTTTCCACAATGATGACCGATTTTCCCAGGTTTGGAAACTTTATACTTTTTTTTTTTAAGAGCTGCTCAGAAATCCTGATTTAATGCCATTATAACTCCACACCGAAATCAATCTCAGACCACATCTTAACCCATATATTTTATTTATTCTTTTTCAATTATATAATATATATATTTTGTTCCATTATGTACAATTTGTTATTCTTCTTTACTTGAAGAAATAAAGTAAATAGCTTCCGTTACGAACAGTGTTTTATACTACAGGGCCAAACAGGTAACGCTGTTAAAAGTGCTTCAAGAGTTAAAATGACACTTTCGATGTTCCCCACTGAGACCTGGGTAAAAAGGTTAAAAACTAATTTTTAGACTTCACCACTTTACCAGAAAACGTCCCCATAAAACAAGTCTTTTCATCCAAATCAAAACAACTTCATTTGTTTTACAAAAAAGTGAAACACAGCTTAATGTCTGACAACAGCATTTGATCATATGATGGGAATGTTTAATTCCAACTAATATATATGATCTCATCAAACTGGGCCGTAAAAGCTGTTCCTTGCTCTCTAGACCTTGAGTGTCTGAGCAATGCGTTATTGCACTTTACAATATGTGGAATTAATCTGAGTTCATTGTGTCAGAGAGGCAGAAGATATTCATGTAAAAGGGTTTCTGAGCAATTTGGCAGAATTAAGGTGACGCCATTTAACCCCACACATCATTTAAGTCAGACTGTGTGTATGACTGATTGTCGCTTGGACATTGTGAGTACATTATGAATTTCAAATAACAAGGACAAACGCATCAATACTTTTAGACAACATTTACAACTTATGAAGAAATTTTACACTAAGTGCCAATGTTTGTAAAATGCAAACTTAGCAGATCTCTCACTTCTAGGCAATTATTTATTGAAATTTTGTTTTGTTAGACAGACTTGACTTGGCATCTGAATATCACCTGCTGTTTTGTCCAAATGCAGATGAGCTACAAAGTTTGAGCTGTAAGTGCGACCTTTGGCTTCCGGTTCACTTCTGATAGAGTGGATACACTCAATATACCGGAGTGGAGCTCTGCACTGGGCCAAAAACTATCCAACAGCAGCCATTTCAACAGCTAAAGTCTATCATCATGCTGTTTGCTTTGCCAATGCAGAGGTCTGTGCTGAGTTTTTTTTTTTTTAGTGTCCTCCACTGAGGGAAGATGGTGGGTACATTCTCAGTGCTGGGATCGTCAGTAGCAGGAAATTAAGAGAGCAAAGGGGAGTATGAAGGATTTGTGCTCTTTAAAAAACAGGCACTGTGCCTGTCACATAATATCAACAAAGAATTCACAAGGGTTACCCATAGCGTGCTGAAAAGACTGCCGACTCGCTGTGAGCTCTGGAGGGATGCTTGCTAGCTCACGCACGGGCGGTGCTCCAGGAGGACCGCTGCTCACAGTGGCTCGAGGAGCCAGCCGCGCTAAGCAGTACGGAGGAGGCAGGCCAGGGGGGCCATAAGAGGAGGCGTGGCTCCTCTCGCTGTGTGCACAGGATGCGTGGCCAAGCTGAGTAAAGGGAGCATGGCTATAGGAGAAGGAGGCATGGCTGTGCTGGGACACACTGTGACTCCGCTGGGGTGCAGCATGGCTGTGCCCGGAGCAAGTGTGACTGGTGCAGGAGCGGGTGTGACTGTGATGACTCTGCTGACTGGGTGCTCTCTGGCCCTGGACGCCAGGCCATTGAACTGGTTCAGAGTCTGTTCCCACGCAGCATGTCGACCTGAGCTCCTTGTCTCGAGGAGAGGGCCTTCTTCCTTTACCTGCGCTGGGGTTAGAGCCGCTACTTCTACTGCCTGATGAGAAAAGAGAACCAAAACTTGAAGTAAAGGGCACGAGTTATAGAGCAGCACTTTTTAATGTCAGTTTGAGGATTTTTACCGTATGCTCTGTTCAACCCAAATAACTTATCTTACTCAACATTATTATTATTTGTGTTACATTGCATTATTATTTATATAGTTCCCCAAGGACACATGGTCAGTCGATTTATTATTTTTGCTCTCAATCTCTTTGCATATACACACACACACACACACACACACACACACACACACACACACACACAATGCTTATGTCCATAAAGGTCATTCACATATTCATAAAATAAAATCAAATTTCACAAGGGTATTGATATAATTAATTCTTATAATTAATGAAAACAATGAAGGATGTATTTCTAAGGAACAGAACATAAGGTTTGTAACGGCATTAAGATTAAATAATGTTTTTTTGTTTCTTAATGGTAGCATTACCTCTGCCCCAGACCCATTTGCACTCAAGTTCAGCAGACAACACATGACAGTGATGAAGCATTATTTTCCTTCCGATCACTCCCTGCCTAATGCCTACCAAAGCTTCCTCATTGGAAAAAGGTCAACCCACACTGAAAATGATCTTCTAATGAAAATGAAGGCATTTCTCGGTTCCACTGGTCATGCACACCATGAGTGACACCACAATGAGAACAGAGCAGAGCAGCACACGGGAAGAACATGATTAGCTGTAACCCAGGGTCAGCTGGACCGATGAGCCGACTGCGTTATGGCATCGTGACCGAGTGGTAAAAAGATGAACAGGAAGCGGAGGCACACAGAGAGGAAAGCAGACAGGGAGCAGGGGTGATGGGTGGATGGCAGGCTTACCAGATCCCCCCAGTCCTGTTAGCAATCCTCCTTCAGTCTATCATTGCCCAGCAGAAACAAAGGGAACAACAGAGTTACCACACGCACGCCTGCCATGCAGCCAAGTCACAAGCCCACTTTACACCCACGCCCACTCACTCACCCTACACATCCAGGACCAAAACTCTTCCTGCACTGCAAATCCTCAAACTCTAGCACACACAACATACACACAGCCACATACAAATGAACAAAAAATGATCAGGAGTCACTATTAATGTGCATGTCAATCTTCCATGCCAAAAATGCTTAGAGCTAAAGCTATTCTGTTGTTTTTATAGGTAAGAACCAGTCTGGCAGGGAATTTTTATGTTGCAAAGATAAAAATAAAATGAGTAACAGGAAAAGGATTTCAGATTAGTTAAGGAAGTTTCTTACATATAATTTCATATGCACTTAAAAGAAGAGATAATCAATCAATAAAGACATATAAAAACAAAGTCAGGAAATTCCACATGTCAATATAAGATTGTTGATGTGTGTTAAAATTGGTTATAGAATGTCCAAATGAACTGGGTTGAAGTAAAAGTGCTGACAATGAACATTTAAAAAAACAAAACAGATGACTGGCTGACACCCATAATTGTTGCTATTATACATTTAAGTCGAGTATAAACACCCAGTATATACTGTGTTAGAAATTATATTATAAATACTTGACCTATCACAGTCAAGAAATGCAATGCATTTCCTTCTGGCTGAAGTAACAGAGAAACGGCAATGTAATGGATATGAATTGAATAATCACTTCCTCTAATTTGACTTTATGTATTTCAAAAGTAAAACTAAAAGCAGGAGATGTGCAGGATCGAGAAAGGGGCATCCCCCTAATCCACGACACAACAATATTTTTCTCCCCCATAGCCACTTCCCAATTATCTTCCTTTTTTCTTTCATTTTCCTCTTCCTAGCAGACACACACACACACACACACACACACACACACACAGACACACATCACATACAGTCTTACCTTCACTCTGCTGGCTGCCGGCACTTCCGCTGTGGAAACTGTGGCAGGGCTCTGAGTATCCAGGTGGGAACCCGGGCGGTGGGTTTGGGTAGCCTGGATACGGGTACGGCTGCCCACCTGCAGGCCACGGGTTAGGACCCACTGGAGGGAGGGGGGCAAGAGTGTCTTGCTCTGAACCACCACCACTAGATCCATCATTCAGGTTCAGAGTGGCCATGTCTATAAGCCAAAAAAAAAAAACAGGTGTAATTCTATGCTAATTGTAGATGAGGCTGACTGATTGATGAGGCATGTGTGCAGTCTAACACAATGTAAAGAAGTCCTTCAGCTACACTAGACAGAAACACGGACGTACTTTGGCACAGATCTCCAAATGTGTAGTAGCATTGTTCCGAGAAAGTGATCTTATTGACAGTGTGTCTCAGGTAGCCGTGTTTCAACAAACTGCTGGCGTATTTTCGGGCGTCACGCCGGTCCTTGAAGCCTTCCACCCGTGAATACAGCCAGTCCACCACATCAGCACCTAACAAATACATATCACCAAGACGTATAATTTTACACAACTGATGTATCTCAAAGCATGAGTGCTTTTTACAGTCCACTGAATAATTAAGAGAGTCAAACCACTCCCCCTAGTGGCAAAATTAAATAAAAAATTTAATTGATGCCCACACCCATAGAAAATTGATTGAGCCTGTCAGAGTTGTTTAAAAATAATAAGAATAAGAATTTATTTTCTGTGGTTCCCATAAATCAAAGCAACTGTGCATGATTAAAAAGCAATCATGTGTATCTCTCCTTCTCTCAGGATCTTTCTGCTCTGTTGTTAAGGGATGTTGCTGGATCTCATATCCAGTGCTCATCTCAAGAGCATGAAATATATTTCATTTCCATCCACATGTTGTTCCAATGACAGCATTAGGTTCCACTCACCAATGACAGCATTAGTTATGGTGATCTTAAGCCACATCCTGTCCCTGATCTCCAGTCCTGAATCTGGCAGCTGCATCACTTTCACTATTGTGGCCATTTCAGTTTTACTAGCTGAGAGAGGCAAGTCATCCAGCTCTAAGAAATAACAATAAAAACAAGAAGATTAAAATGTAATTGAAGCACAAACAGTTATGAACCACTCAGAATACCCAGGGTTTTACCGCAGCATACCGTAGTGTGGATAAGTTCCAGTCAGTGCAGTTGTGTGAGTAATCCAGGCAGCAGGATCGATCGGTCTTACGGGCTCCGCTGGAAAAAAGCCAAGAAATGGTCATTAGATTGCCTCTTTAACATGATTTGGGACTTAACTGGACTTAAGAGATCCAATAACAATGCATCTTAACCTGTGCATTAAAAGATAAAGATATAATGGTCGATTATTGTATCCCAGTGGAACATTTGAGCAGAAAATAACCCCTGCCGGTAACGCTGCTGTTTAATGCTGTTATTAAATCATGAAAACGTGATATGCTGTACCTCTGGGGATGGTGAAGTAACTGCGAGGAGAGGGGTCCCAGCACTTAGCCACTGTGAGACTTATGGGTCTGAAAATAGAGTTCAGTAGAAGTCAGTATGAGTGCCAGTGTTCTGAGTGCACTGATGAGGAGATTCAGCGTTACATCTCACCCAGGCTTGGAGACGATTTCCCGTAGAATCCGTACAGCATCATCATTACTCATGTTCTCAAAGTTCACATCATTCACCTGCACAAAAGGCACTTTGTTTCAGCAATAAGCTTCATGGTGTACACAAGGTTCAGTCAGGTTTTGAAGTCTGGACTGTCATCAGAAAAGAAAACTGCCACAAAACTGTTTAATTATAACACATCAAACGTTTCATTCAGAATGGTTGGTAAGTAGCCTACTGCTTTTCATGGCCATTTTAGAACAATAAAGTATCACACAGCTCAAAAATGATTCATGTGATTTAGTTCTGCCACGGCTTGTTCGTGTGGAAAATATTTTCTGAAAGCGCTGAAACACATTCATTATCACGCAAGTTTTAGGTTTCTCAACATAATGTGAGTAATAACAATGCAATTTTAGTAATACACAGCCTTAGGAAATGATGGGAAATGTTGCTTTTCCACCAGTTTTGTATTATCTATTAGTCTCTTTGGGACCAGTTTTAGCTAACACCATTTTAGCCTCAGAATAAGCTAGCTGATAGCGCATTGTCCATATTGTCCGGTTGCCTAGCAACGTTAAATCACAGATATTTGTCCTCTCATGTTAAACCCAAGTTCCGGATACAAACAACTCATAATGAAATTCAAATTGTTACTCCACTTTATAAAAGTCGGTTTATGACTCAGGATGTCTGATGGTAAAAACTATTGTGTAAATCTGACCAGGACCCAGGGTCAAGTCTGGGAATATACACTAGTCACTAAGCAGGGAGTGAGTAGTGAAAAACCAAGATCTGGAGTTTGTGGAACAGGAAAGAAATGGAGAGGCGCTGAAACGAAGAATGTAGTGAGCAAAGCCGGAGACTAGACAGACACACAAGCTGTGAAATGACTGTAAAAAAACAAGACTGTGTACCAAGAAATGCGTAATACGGGAAGATCAAATGACACCTGACCTAACTGACTTTCATTCTGACTACTGAGGGACTACTACTAATCCTGTGTACATCTTTTTTCATTAAATAAATCAGTGTCATGCGATCATGAGGAGAATCTGCATATCATTAGGAAACTGCTGCTTGTTTTATATTAATAAACCAACTCATCTTGTTCTTGCTGTATAACCTCCTATTCAAATAGTTAATGAATACACAATTTTGAAAGATTTACATTTATGCTAAAGTGACAAACTTCCAGCAGATAAACAAAACTATCCTGGCTGATAAGCTGTTTATGGGATAAGCAAATAATCATGTAAGTTACACAGTTCAAGTTTATTCTCTTAATGCATGTTTAATGCTAAGAAGATTTTATTTATTAGTGCCACTCTGTGTTTTACTGAGCACTCTGAGATCTAGCACGAATGACTGCATTTTATTCCTGAATGACCCTACTGTATATGAGAGAGCCAGAAAACACCTACACATTAAAACCTTCACATTTCCTTCCTCCAAAGTGTTATATTACAGCCCCTATACAAAACAGTAATACTTCAGACCATTTAGAGCTTATATTACACAAAGCAGTACTGAATCTCATACTTCTTTTAGTGTGAAAGAAAACACCACACAATCGTGTCTTTCTTTTGCTCAAAAACAGTTTTATAGGATAGCAGTATGAGTCCATGTCACCAACATCGTGTGCTTATTCGTTTTTAAAGTGGTCTTGCCCCACCATACATTTCTGAGCTGCTACACCCTTATAGACCCAACCGTTCTCTCAGGTCAGCTGATCAACTGCTCCTGAATGTGCTCAAAACTAAACGGAAGCTTAGAGGGGACCGTGCCTTTGCTGTAATAGCTCCTAAAACGTGGAACGATCTGCCACTGCCCATTAGACAGGCCTCTTAATTGTCTTCTTTTAAGTCACTTCTTAAAACCCACCTTTTTCCCTTGGCTTTTAACACCTGATTTTGCCATTTTGTTCTTAGTTCGTTTTCTTGTTTTTATGTCTTGTACGAGATGAGTATTTTATGTGTATATATTTTTCTGTATAGCACTTTGGTCAACTTTGGTTGTTTTAAAGTGCTCTGTAAATTATGTTTGATTTGATGATTTGATTTGATATGGACCTATTATAATTTCCTTCTGCTTTTCCTATATTTATTTGGTAAAAGTCCTACATTATACGTAACTAAGTATATCCTTATTATCCTCTAAAAGTGGTGGAGGTGGCGAGTTGGTAATGAGTGTCTTTAAAAAGGCCATATTGTTTTTTATGAATAAAATTAAAAAAGTAAAAGATAAGTATAAATAAGTAAGTATAACTAAGTTTTGAACTATAATTATGCATAATTGCATCTTCAATCCTAGACCCACTTCTCTGACTCCTTTAAAGCTCATGCAGTGTGATACCATATGAGCATGGGTAAAGAGTTTATATCATTTATCCATTTTTTTATGGATAACTGGGAGCCATATGCAGACCATTTTCCTTATTTGGGTGCAACATTAGCCTTATAGTTTTAGAGCAAAGCATCAGGTCCATCTATATCTAGACTTAATGGATTTGAGGGAAATTGGGAAAACTATTCCTTAAAAATGCGAACTTTATGCACGGTTAAGTGATGCTTCACCTGCAGCAGCATGTCTCCAGGCTCAATTCGGCCATCGGCTGCTACGGCGCCACCTTTCATTATAGAGCCGATGTATATGCCTCCATCTCCTCGGTCATTACTCTGCCCCACGATGCTGATGCCCAGGAAATTGTACTTCTCTGTAGGAAAGTATCACAGTATCAGTATGGCCTTTACACAGTGGTGTACACACATGGTGACTGTCATCGGCATTACTGTGGAAAGGCTCTGATTCAGATGTTGAGTCAGAGACAGGAGACATCATGAGATCGTACCCATGTTGAGAGTGACTGTGATGATGTTGAGGCTCATGGTGGAATCTGTTATGCTGCTGAATGATGAGGACTGTCATAAAAAGACACAAAAAAAACCCTTTAACGTTCCTCTCTAAAATGCGTCATTACCACTCAATTCCACTAACTCTGCTTTTAAGATGTAAGAAATTCACCCTGTCCATTTTGGCTACTTTCTGTCTCCGTCGTCGTCGCTTGTGCCTGCGCATGAGTTGAGTAGAAGTGCTCTGTTCTGTGGAGCTGCTCAATCTGCACAACAATGCAAAGAAGAGTAGCAGATAAACCTCTGCAATTCAAGCGTACATTCTGAATTCTTAATTCTGATTGGTCAGAGAGAAGGAAGTGTCACACTAGTCTATAGCTCCTGGATGAATGAGTGTTTGGGACAGACCAACCTGCTGGCATCCTCATCTTCCTCACTGTCGATGAAGGAGCTAGACTCCAGCTCGCTGCTCATCATGGAAGTGCTGTCGTAGCCCATGGCCGAGTCCCGATTAGCACGCTCGGCCTTCGAGTGGCCGTTTAACCGAGGGACTGAGAGAGACACACACACACAGCATTTATTCACAGAGCAAACAGTTCAACCAAAAACAGAACAGCAGAACTTGGAGATTTACAAAACAAACACAAAAGTAACAGATATAAATCAGCCATGATGATAACTGTAAATGAGTGCAATAACACTGAAATCTAAAAACATGCATATTGTACAATTATGTGAAAGCCAGAAATGTGAAATGTGAAAAATTCTGACTTAAACTGGAGCTTCTAAATATTATATTATTAAAATCAATAATTGTTTCAGTTGCATACTTCTCTCATCGAACAATTAAAATCTACAATAGCACTGGTCTCAATTTTAGTAACACGTTTATCTTAATTTCAAATTCTGTACGCTGGGCATTACATCAGATGATAAACAACAGCAATTGATTACACAATATTTGACAAATTCACAATAGACCAAATGTATTATGGAACAAAAACGCACCATTAAGGAAAAGGAATAGAAAATAAACAATGGTCAAAAAAAAAAAGTGTCGTAAGTCCTAATAAAGGAGGCGTGGCTTGTGTGTCTGTCAGTAACAAGAAAGGAGGCGTGGCCCCTGTGCCTGTCAGTAAAAATAAAGGAGGCATGGCCTCTGTGCCTGTCAATAACAGTAAATATGGCATGGCCTCTGTGCCCGTGAGTAACAATAACAGAGGCCTGGCCTTTGTGCCTGTCAGTAACAGAAAAGCAGGTGTTGCCTCTGTGCCTGTCAGTAACAATAAAGCAAGCATGGCCTCTCTGTCAATAACAGTAAAGAAGTAAAGAACAGTAAAGAAGTCTGGCCTCAGTCAGTCCCAACAACATTAAAGAAAGTATGTCATTTTATATTAAAAGAGTATTGTGTGCATCTGCCACCATATTGCCTCATCTCTTACTGCCACTTTCAATCATCTAATCATTAAGATGTGCATCATCATATCACCATTACTGGTGCATTACTGGGGCTCAAAAGCGCTGCTTTCAAACATCTAATCATCATCATCGTCTCTCACAAGAAATTAATCACACATCTACTGATGGAGCATGAGAGAACGTGCAGTCTAATTGTGCTTAATTCGTCTCAGCGAAAGCATACATACATAGACAGGCTCGTGGCAGTGACTCAGGGTGACATCGTACACGCTGGAAGGGTCTGACCAGACGGCAAGGATGCTGCATTCGACCAAAACACTCCAAAACTGTAGCTGTGTCCATTACTTCCTTGAGCTGGATAGCACATCCCCACCACACCCCAAACCCGCTTCGAGTGCTGCAGCAAGGCTGCTCTAATCACTTTTTAGTGCATCACTGTCCACTGCCTAATAGCTCAATTTGAAAAGAAAAAAAAATCATCCACGTTACACAATCCATGGGCCGTGCCAATACAGCAAAAATAAGCCCAAAGTGGTGTGTGTTAAATCTGCAATAAAAGGTTTTCTCTAAACTCTTGGTTCAACGGGTTTCCGTTCAGTGTGACTGCTCTTATTCGTCCTCCATCGCCTCCTTTCATCACAGCAGCTGTAAGAGCAGTTCTACTTCTTATCTGCAGTGGAGATACTGAGAAACAGAGACAGATATGGGGAAGGAGATGTAATCAAATGTAATCATAGCTCCCTGTAAAGCTTGGCGCAACAAACGGTTGCCTGGAAAAATATGTTAATCTCTGAACCCCTGCTTTAGCTCACAGCAGCTTTAGCTCACATCTCACTTGGTTTGTTTTCAGAATCATTGATATTATTTTCCAGCTACAATCAAACCCAAGAGGACCCCAAAGGCTCCGCACCAGGATGGAACCATGACAAGTTCAATTCAAGTTAGTTGACGTTTACATAATGATGTCATTTATTACTATATCAATCCTATAGTATTATACTGACCAACCCTAACAGAGACTGTTGAAAGCTCTGCTCACAATCATTTGTCCTTGAAGAATTATCCCAACTATTTACAATTAAATAATGCATTCTTCTTCAAATGGAATATAAATGGAATGCCAGGTCAGGAATAAAATGCATTATCCAAAAGCAGTTAAAAGAGTAAAACCAATTGACCTACAATTTTGCTATGTCATTAATTCAATTTGACAATCAATATTAGTTTCTATTAACAGCAGTAATATTACAACAGCAATATAAATCTTACCTCTACAGCTGCTCTGAACAGCACGCCTAATTCTAACTCTCTGAAAATTGAACCCACAGAAAGCGGGATGTGGCTCGACACACTGCTCACACAGCCCATACCGTATAAACCAGAGGAGATGAAGAAATCAAGACGTCAGTACGCTGCACCGCCCAGAGCAGGGACAGAACCATGTGATATCCAGTCTGACCTCGGCCAGGTGTGCCGAACGACCGGTGATTTACGAACTGAGGTTTGCCTGCTGGGAATAACTACGGCATAACACGAGAAATTAATGTCCGTTCATATTTCCCACCTGTCCTGATTACAACTCGACTTCCATCCCAGAGGGAAAACGGTGAATTCATGCTTACTTCTGTTTCAGAAAGTCCCCAAAGCCTTCCACATCTTTCAGACAAAAAGGCACAAATGTTCAACTGTTGTATAGGTCAAGTCAGAGCAATAAAACAGTATATCCAGTCATTTGCAAGACACTCTGAGCTCTCAGTATCTTCCAAGTTGGTATTCAGTCCCAGTGGTTGAGCAGAGTGAATAAAACAGTGCCTGAGGCATGAAGACTAATATTCACACATATAATGCTGCAGCCCCTGGGCCTTGCACCTGTCCAACCCCTACGCTACATTATAACCACTAAACAACCCATATATATCCATCACACATACATACGTTATTTTTATGGAATTTTGATTTTAAAATTGCTCCGAACAGGCTCAAGTTCACAACAAGGTCAAATGTATGAAACAGTTTGTCACTTTTATAGATTCTGCAATTCGAAGTATATATTAAGGATATTTCCAGCATTCATATTAGTAAGAATAAAGACTAGACTTGAGAAGGATGAGAAAGATCTCATCCTGTATGACGTTGCTGCTTCTTTAAAATAAAAAGCTGCCAGTTTCACAAAATTAAATTCGATGAAATCTAGTTTGCTGTTCCTATTTTTGTGCAGACAAATTTCATTAAAACACTTCAGACCTGCTGTTATTGGAAAATAATCAACTTTTCTCACAGTAGCTCTGCTTCATGTCAGGTTGCATCACACCATCTCATCAATTATAATTTTCCTATAATAGCCCATATTTCTCACAATATATGGTGTTTTGGGGCTATGATTTTATTACAGATGTCAAATATACTCACAAGATCAAAATAGTCAGATATTCCTATCTTTGTGAGTTCAAATTACATAACTTCTCAAGGAAGCATCCCTGAACACACGCACAGACAGCAAGAATTTCTATAATCAATTCCCAGATGAAACACAAGAACACACGATAGCTGAAAAAATACTACTTAATATCGTAAGTATATAAATAGAAATAAACCTCCAAATTCTTCACACAATATTATTTTAATTCATAAAGCAAAAAAATAAAAAATACATTTAAAGCGTGACTCACACAGAACTATTTTTTTTATTTATATAGAGTAAGATATCTATATATTTACAAAATTAAAACCTTTGAAGTTTGATTCTTTTAATTAGCTAGTTAAACTGCTATGGTAATAAACATGTACATTTGGTAAGTAATGATATTTGTTATTATTATTATTATTATTATTATTATTATTATTATTATTATTATTATTATTTAGTTTCTTTTAGTATGTGATATCCACACATCATCATATATCTGTCAGCATAGAGAAAATACTAAACCTGTTTCTAAACAGTATGTTGTGGACCTCAGTATCTTTATTTCGTAGTGAAATGCAAGCTTTTCAGTTAGTGTTTCATTTTCTGACCCCTAGTGGACGTGTTTGTTTTACTTGACGTTTTAAATTGCAAGATTTCACAAATAATCTCGCTCTCTCTTTATCTCACACACAGATACAAATCGCTTTCATCTGCCTCTCCTGCTTGAGGCATTTATCAGTGCTGCTGTTAATGAAGTCACACCAATTAGTCTTTTACTAATGAGCTTCTAGCAGCATGATGAAAAGAGAACAAATCATTATAGGGTATGATGTTGGGTCAAGAATAGCACAGAAGATCTTTAATGAGTGAAAATGCATTAAAAACATAAAAAGCAAGTAGATGATTGATATTTTAAAAGGATGAGAATGTGATGTTCGGTTGAGTGCAAAAGTTTGTGCACCCCCTTTAGTGACTGGGTAGATTATATATAAATTGTATATAATATACAGTACATTACATATTCATATATAGTCGCATATTACATATAATGGCTTTATTCAACTGAAAGCCTGCTACAACACAACCTGTTTATTACTGCAATTAAATCTAAGGTGGCAGCTACCTCCATCTGAAAAGTGGGAATACTCATTAACACTCCAGTTCATGTATTTGAATGTGTCTAATTAAGGCAGCTAAAAACCTTAAAGAGTCAGCACCAATTTACACTTATTTAACACTTATTTAAGAAATTAAAAAGTTCAAACTAGCTCAACATATCAAATAGCAAAACTGATTTCACAGACCTGAAGAAAGCATATTGGTGTTTAGGAATATATTATAAAATGAGGGCATGGAAGCCTTAATTATAATCACATAAACATTAGCGCAGTCAAATTCTTTTTTCGCATATCCCAGCTGAGGAGGTTGGGGTCGGAGTGCAGGGGCAGCTATGATACAGTGCCTCTGGAGCAGGGAGGGCTAAGGGCCACAGTGGCAGATTGACAGCACTCGGGCGTGATCCTCTAATCACCAACCCAGAGATTTAACCACTTGAGCCACCACTGTCCAAAATAGCCTATATTACTACATTAAAATTACATTCAAACATATTACTGAATTTCCCTTCCATTATTAACTCAATATACTAATCTCAATAAGTTTTGTTTCATAAAATAATAAGTACCAAGAAATATATTTTCAAATATATAGCTTGTTTCTCAATATTGTCTGCAAATCCAATGGGTCTATTCACATGAGAAGAAAGGACATACTTTACTGATGAGAGAAGCTTCTCTCTTCTTCTTTCATCTTGCCTCTGACCTTTTTTAAAACTGAAAGCAGGATGTACAAGGCCAAGAAAACAAACACTTCATAAATCACTCGACGAAACACAAACAAGCTCTAAGTCTTCCCAAGGCCTGGCTGGAAAAATAGCTTAAACTTCCATGATATTAATTATGTAATCTCTAAAATGTAGCACTGGACAATATGACGAGATAATATATTATGATGAATTTTGTCAAAATACACTTTACTGAGAAATTGTGCACACTGTAATATATTTGTGTTAAATCTTTGTTTCTACAATAACAAACTAACAAGAACCCACAGATTTGATGTTAAAGTTTTGTACTTAATCTGTAAAAGTGTTAAATGGTGAGAATTCACCTTTTTCATCTGAAGCTTGTGAGATTGTCAAATCCATTCGGTCTCACAGCAATCTGTGGCTAGGAAATCCAAAACCACAAAACACAGTGATACTGGCCAATCATAAGGATTTGTGTGTTCATGTATGTGGAAGAGGGTAGAATGCTTTCCTCTGGGTAATGTTACACTGCCTGGTGAAGCAGCATGAGCAGCAGTTAAAACAGATATACTGTAGATCAGGGGTGTCGAACTCAAATTCACAGTGGGCCAAAATATAAAACTGAGATAAAGTCACGGGCCAAACTGAATATTTATTGAAAAATTAACTGCAACTGATATGTAATGTTCAACATTTTTCATGTGGAAACAAACTTTAGTTTTGCTTAAATACAGGATTTGGAACAACCAGAGCTTGATATTACAAACACATAAGAAATTAAATTTGAAATAAAAGACACATCATTGGTGTTCATTTCGCAAAATATGACCATACACTTTTTGACAAACTCAATTAAAAAGCCGGGCAGATTTTGCCATCTCTGCTGCCACAATAAAGCTTTACAGCCTTTACAGCAGCTTCACTTTTTGATTTTGCTTTCATGAACATAGTCTGCCGGGAAACCAGACTTTTTTTTCATCTCCTCCGCCTTCTGGAGCTTCTGCTTTACGTCCAGGTCCTTATACTTCTCATAATGTTTTGTTTTATAGTGTCTTCTTATGTTATATTTTTTCGTTACAGACACGTTAGCTCTGTTAGCACACAAGACAAACAGGTCTGTCCTTTATATTCGTGAACAGATAATCTGCCTCTCACCCGTCTTGAAAGCTCCTATTGTCCATCTTTCGTTTGGCCATTTTTGTGGAGGGTGGAATTAACTTGCCCGATGTGACTGTAGCATGGTTGTTAACGACTGTTAACAGAGAATGAGGGGCGCTTGCAGTTCGTGACTATGCGTCAATACAGTGGCAAGGCATTCTGGGATTTGTAGTATTAGCGGAGCATGCGGCTAGCCTGCTGTAATGCACATTTGATATGATCTCGCGGGCCAAATATAATTACACCGCGGGCCAAATTTTGCCCGCGGGCCAGAGTTTCACATTTTTATTTGTAGTTTTAATAGTTTTTAAATACAAGTCATTTTCAAAGCCATTAAATGAAGTATATAATTAAATTTGTGAACAAAACTACACTGTGTATCATAATATCAAAAACCTCTAAGAAAGATTATATAATATGTTGTCCACTTCTAATCCGCCCAAAATAGGATTTTTTTTTTTAGAAATCTAGAGCTCTCTTTCTTCTGTTTCACTGGTCCCCAAGCATTTGAGCTAAATGGCAATTGGCACCTGATAAAATTCCCAAGATTAGTGCCAACAGAACCTTATGGTACACAACGGGTGGGGTACTGCTTGTTGCTGACTGGTTATTCGTATAACATTGCAAAATGAACAACACTGTAAACACCTCAACACGGTACAAAAGAATAGGGATGTTTCTGCTATGTCTGTGTCAGGACTTGCGTTCTGTACACAACCATTGATCAGTGTGCTACTGATGAAAACAGACCTATTATGAAGGTTTAGGCACATTTGTCTTTTTATTCGTCAAGAGCCTTTCCTCAGTTTTTCAGACTTTCCTCTGTTTTAAAATATTCAGTAAAAAAAAAATCCAGTGTTTCTTTTTTGAATCACAATTCAATAGGTAAGAAGAGAAGGCTCATGCTAGCCAGTCTCAGGTCTTGTATCAGAGTAACAGGTCTCTGGGCTGCTAGCTCTAAAGAGGGTAAGCTTTGTTGTCTACTAGACTTCTGAAGTCCTTAAATTCTCTGTCATGGGCTTTACCCAACACAATGCTTTACCTGTGGTTACTGTCCCTTTCATAATAGAACTGTCCTTAGTTGGGACATGAACATTAGCCGTGTAGGATGTACGCTAGGACTGCTTGTAGATGATATGTTGCATGTGGTATACAGTTATACGTTTTTTTTAGAATGTCAAGATGACTTACGCTTGTTGTCCCGTGCCCTGCGGCTCCTCTCGCGCTCCCTCTCCCTGCGCTGGCTCACAAGAGACTCTGTGCCTGTCTCTGTGTCTAGTCCATCACGACTGCTCACCGCATTGGCACTAAACACACGCACACACATACACAAACACAGAAGTAGTTCAACTGTTAAGAGCTAAATGAACACTTTTACTCTTGTGTATTTCTTCTCTAGGTGAGAGTCTGAGATTCTAATTGTTATTGTGGAGAAGCAACTTGGCCTCGAGCCGTGCAGCACTCAACACAGTACAGAAGTGCATTAGTGCATATGCGTGCTTGTGTTTGTGAGAAGATGTGCCGTGGGGCTGATTATTCTATCAAAGCTTGTGGAATGCTGCTGAGGGTTGGAGAGAAACCTGAGGCTGGTGAGAACTCCATCTGAGTCTCTCTGCACAAGAAGAGTCAGGAAATAAATAAACTAGGTGCTTTCTTAATTATTACAGCATGTTAACACATGCTGCTCGTTATTTGTTGCACGTCTGGTTTGCTTTGATAGGTGTAAAAATGTAATGCCAAGGTAAAAAAGTTGGACTTGTGCTAATTGCAAGGACTTCAGAGGTCATCGCTACTCGATCTGCACCCACTAATTTTTTTTTTTTTTTTTTTTTGGGGGGGGGACCCATTATCACAGAAAATCATTTCATTTGTGAGCAAATACGATGTATGTTGCTTTGTGAGCTCATCAGTGTACATGCTTTCATTTCCTTAACAGTGCTTAAACGAATCATGACAATAACAACATCAGTAGGCCTTCAGCACAATACGTCTGTGCAGAAACATTGTTTACTGATATTGTTATTGACCCTAAATTGCATGTACTGGCATATTACAAATGTATAAAATAACTTCATCAGTGCAAGCTGAAGCAACACTGAACTAGAGCTAGACTATTATCTGGTAAATTCGCAAAGAAGAAAGAGGTAAACTAGGCAAGGCAATGCAAGGCAAGTTTTTTTGTATAGCACATTTCATACACAGAGGTCATTCAAAGTGCTTTACATAGAAATTAGAAAACAGTTTATAAAAGAGAAAAAGAAATATATATGAAAAATAAGAAACACGATAAAATCATAACAAAAACAAATAACAATTAAAGAAAAATGTGATTTTAATAAAAACAGTTTAAAATATGTTAAAAAGAATAAAACAGGAGTAAAAGCGATTTGGATAAAAAGTGCAGTCAGTGTGAAGCAGCACAGCGCTCATTCAGTAAATGCAGAGTTAAACAGATGTGTTTTTAATCTTGATTTAAAAGTGTCTACTGTTGAAGCACATCTGATCTTTTCTGGAAGCTGATTCCAGCTATAGGTGGCGTAATAAATAAATGTTGACGCACCTTGTTTTGAGTGAACCCTTGGTATCTCTAACTGACCTGATCCTAATGATCTGAGTAGTCTGCTTGGTTTATATTCAATTAGCATATCTGTAATGTATTTCGGTACTAAGCCATGAAGTGATTTATAAACCAGTAACAATACTTTAAAATCTATTCTAAATGTAACTGGAAGCCAGTGTAAGGACCTGAGGACTGGAGTGATGTGCTCAGATTTATTGGTTCTGGTCAGAATTCTGGCAGCAGCGTTCTGTATGAGCTGCAGCTGTCTAATGGTCTTTTTGGGGATCCCAGTAAGGAGTCCATTGCAATAATCCACCAGGTTTTCTAAGTCCTGTCTTGAGACAAAACATCTAATTCTGGCTATATTTCTGAGATGGTAGTAAGCTGATTTGCTTATCGCTTTCACATGACTACTGAAATTAAGGTCAGACTCTAAAATTACACCAAGATTTCTGACTTTATTTTGTGTCTTTAGACCCCTAGAGTCAAGTTGTGTGTTAACCTTGAGAGTTTCATCTTTATTTCCGAATACAATGACTTCGGTTTTGTCTTTGTTTAACTGGAGGAAGTTTTGACACATCCAACTGTTAATTTCATCAATGCACTTACAGTACATAGAGAGTCAATGGGGCTGTAGTCATTAGGGGACAGGGCTAAGTATATCTGGGTGTCATCTGCACAGTGTGGTAAGCAATTTGGTTCTTTTTCATTATTTGACCAATTGGGAGCATATACAAATTAAAGAGAAGCGGTGCAAGAATTGAGCCCTGTGGGACTCCACATGTCATGGATGTCCACTCAGATTTATGGTTACCTATCTTCACATAGTAACCTCTCCCTTTTAGGTATGATTTAAACCATTTGAGGACCATCCCAGAAAGCCCTACCCAGTTTTCCAGTCTATGTAAGAGTATGGTGTGATCTACCGTGTCAAAGGCAGCACTAAGATCTAGTAGCACCAGCACTGATATTTTACCCGAATCAGAGTTTAAGCAAATATCATTTATTATCTTTATGAGCACTGTCTCTGTGATGCTGGCGGAAACCAGATTGAAAATTGTCCAGGTAGCCACTTGAGTTTAAGAATTTGTTCAGCTGATTGAAAACAACCTTTTCAATGATCTTGCCTATAAAAGGAAGATTAGAGATTGGTCTGTAGTTGCTAAGAATGGTTTTGTCTAGGTTACTCTTTTTTAGGAGAGGCTTAACAACTGCCGTTTTTAGGGACTCTGGAAAAGTGCCTGTGAGCAGAGAGGTATTTACTATTTTTAAGAGGTCAGTTTCTAAGCAGATAAGTACCTTTTGGAGAAAGGATGTGGGGAGGGTGTCAAGGCTGCAAGTTGATGCTTTAAGATGTTGTACTGTTTCTTCCAGGGTTTTTATATCAATTATGTCAAATTCTGAGAAAATGACAAATTTTTGAGGTTGTTGTAGTGAGGTCTGACTGACCACATTACAATATGAGGTCATATTGATTGCCATTCTGATATTACTGATTTTCTCAGAGAAAAAGGTTGCAAACTCATTGCATTTGTTGTCAGAGAGCATTTCACTAGGAACTTGATTTGGGGGGATTGTTAGTCTCTCTACAGTAGCAAAAAGAGTGCGAGTGTTGTTTATGTTGTTGTTTATAATGTTTGAGAAGAAGATCTGTCTAGCTGTGCCTAGTTCTACATTGAAAGCACAAAGACTGTCCTTATAGATGCTATACTGTACTTCAAGTTTTGTTTTCTGCCACATACGTTCAGCTTTTCTGCATGTTCTCTTCATGCTCTGTACCGCTGTTGTGTTTCTCCAAGGTGCTTTACGTCTTTAACTTTTAAGTTAAAATTTTCAAGGAGAACATCAACAGAGTCTGCTGATATGTTTGGCAACATTGATAAAGCATTCATAAATACCTCACTGGTGTCTTCATTTATGAACCTTTTTTTGACATAGACAGATCTAGCATCAGTGGCAGGACAGATCAATAAATCAAAGTAAACACAGAAATGGTCAGATAGCGCTTTGTCCTTGATAACAGTGGATGGAATGTTTAGACCCTTGCTAATGAGCAGATCAAGAGTGTGTCCCCTATTGTGTGTAGGACCTTGCACGTGCTGGGTCAGATCGAAAGTGTTTAAAACATTTAACAGTTCAATTGCAGTATTGTTTTCTGCATTGTCTATATGAATGTTGAAATCTCCAGCAATAACAAAATAATCAAATTCAGAGGAGATTGTTGATAAAATTTCTGTGAATTCATCAACAAAGTTGGGGTGTATTTGGGAGGCCTATAAATAATTGTATACAGAATGCGTGGTGTACCTTTTAGAGCAATACACAAATATTCAAAAGACTGGTAATCACCAAGTAACACTTGCTTGCATTGAAAGGCATCTTTGAATAAAGCAGCTATTCCTCCACCTCTTCTAACAGCTCTACAGACACTTATAAATGTAAAGTTGCGTGGGGCTGATTCATTGAGGACTGTAGCGCTGCAGCTGTCATCTAACCAGGTTTCATTTAGAAACACGAAGTCCAGGTTGTTAGTGGTGATAAGATCATTAACTAAAAATTATTTGGTCTTTAATGAACAGATGTTCAGAAGTTCTAATTTAACAGTAACTGGTTTTGGCCCTGTATCCATCTCAGAATGACGTCTTAAAGGCAGTAGATTAGATAGAGTTGTCGTGCGGCTTGTCCTTCGTCTTTCTATCACATATCAGGACAGAGATAGGGAAAGCTAAAGGGACATTGGGCTCCCGCTTGTTCTGAAAACATTTCTGATTGTTACTGCTGTCATAGAGGGGACCCAACACATATCAGTTAATAGTGCTGTTTGCAGATGAGGGCTGGTGTGATCCCTGACATTGAGGCAGAGGTCTGAGTGCCCTCTCAGATGGAGGGGGAGGGCAGGCTGGGCCCGGAGGCTTTGGTGGTTGTGGAGCCCGCCGTTTCTTGGTTGGTATTTGGGGACTGGTATCTAGCAGGTACCAGTTTCTCCATTTTCTCTGAAAAGCACAGAAGTGGTGATGTTGAAGAGAGGGAGACAGAGTGTGATGACATCAGCTGTGATTCTGGTGTTCCTGGAGGCTCAGGTGTGTTATCTTGTTTTTCCTGGTTGTTATCCACAGAAACGTCCTTGGGTGTTGATTCACCATCCAGCTGTAGTGAGTTCTGTGGGCAGGGCTCAGCCTGAGCTGTGTCTGTGAACAGTAGTTGTTGTGGCTGCGGATTTTTATCCTTGTCAACTGAATGTCCATCCAGTTGTTGGTGTGAAATCCTGAGTGGACTGGCACACTCAGCTGATGAATGATGAAAAAGATATTGTCTTTAAGCAACCTAGCACCTAGTTTGTTTGGGTGGATACCATCTCTGTTAAAAAGTTGCCGTTGACTCCAGAAGATATTAAAATTGTCAATGTAATTCAGTGCTCTCATGGTGCAGGTTTTTTGCAGCCATGAATTTAAACTTAGTAGCCGAGAAAACATATTTGTTCCTCTGGCTGGGAGAGGTCCACTGATGAATGATTGAACTTTCAGTCTTGCAAGTGTTTCAAAAAGTTCATTGAAATCCCTCTTGAGGAGTTCAGACTGCTCTTTCCAAATATCATTCTTTCCCACATGTATGACAATCCGACTGAGAGACTCATGTTTCATCAGAATGTTGTAAAGTTCCTTGTTAACATCAGAAACCGTTGCCCGAGGAAAACAGTATGTAGCCTTGCTTCCAATGTTTCTGATAATAGTCACCCACTATCAGCGTGCTTGGCTTGGCTGCTGTCTGAGTGGAGAGCCGCTGCCTGTATGATATTGAGCGTCTGTTAGCTCCGTTAGCTACTGGCTGATGTGATCTGTGTCCATTTACATTTAGGGATTCTTCGCCCAAACTCACTAGTGCTTTATATCTATTTTCAAGCCGCACAGGGGGTGGTGGAATACCAATATTAGCTACTCGAGCTGGACCCATATCTGGGGTAGATGATGCTAATGCAGCACCTTTGGGCCTCGCACCCTGTTTATGCCATCAGTTTGTGTCCTCAATTACTTTAAATTTCTCTGAGCTCACTATGACCTGTTTAGAAGCATTAGGTTCAAAGGACTCACCAGCTTTATGTTGAGAGGGACCACAATGAAGCTCTGCTGTATGTTCTGGCAGGGTCGGCAGCACAACAAGTAACTTTGTTTCGAGAACTGCAATCATTTGTAGAAGTCTGTGGCAGTTGAGCAGCAGTTTGAGCAGCAGATTGAGATCCAAAAGAAGGCATTTTCTCTTCTGTTTGAGTGTAGGCAGCTGTGTTGTCCTGATTTAGGATTGTAAACTGCCGGCAATAGCAGACTGGTAGACCGCTATGACAAATTTCCCAAGTTGTTGAATATTCCAAATGTCAATATAGTTCCAGGAATTTGTAGTTTTAGTGTGATTGCCCAATTTTTTAGTTAGAGCACTGTGCTGAACTGCTGGTAGTTAAATCAAAAGATAAAAGCAAAAAAGTAAAAGCGAAGCACAAGAGCGCAAGTAAAAGCGTCCGAACAGTAGCGAAGCAGGAACTTAGTTTAGCAAACTAAAGCAAAGCCAGAATACTAAATACGTTAACAAACCGTTAATAGTGCACCAATTAGCTGGTAGTAAACATTCATATTATTCTCCATTCATATTCACATAGTTAACATTCCTATTATTCATATTATTATTTTTTCTCTAATAAAAATGGCTAGTAAAAGAAAACCAAGCCTATACGAGAACCGCTGAGAATTATCCATCAAAGTACAATTTACCAAATTCAAATCGATTCCTTCAAAGCTTGAAATTCACTGCAATAGAAACAAACCAACCCAGAAGATACTGTGTAAAAAAAATCTGGTACAGACTTCAACAAAACAAATAAGGCTTATTTGTCCACTGAGTAGGAACTTCAGAAAAATGAACACTTTTGTTTAATTATTAATTTGATCTGATTTGGTTTCATGTTCAACACAAAACAAAAGATATGGGATGTGTGTTACACGGCATGGCTTTCATTACTTGGCATCTTAAAAAAAGATAAATAAAAGATAAAATATGCCAACGATGCTAAATAAATAAATGGATAAACAAACAAACAAACAAACAAATAAATACAAAATGTTTCCAAGTGTGAAAAAAATTTGTGAAGTGTCTCTAGCACACTTTAGCTGCATTAATTATGCTAGGGTTCACATGCAAGCACAGCAAGCCTCTCGCGATAACAGTTTTCACACCTGCCCGATCAAACCGAGTACTCCCATCAGCGTGGTTCATTCTGACAGATATAAACACTTTAACCATACGCAAGTGCAAACCAAACAAAGTACCCCAGGCCTGTCGGAAACACAGTCGGTCCTTGGCTGCTGTTTCAATCTGAATAGAATACGACTGAGTTGAAGGTGATTAAAAAGCAAACCTTTATATCTACAAAGCTGTAGATGAATACAATCAACTCAATGTGTTTTTAGTGGATTAAACAGATATTACGTGACAATAATATATCAAATAATAGCAGGAATACAATAGAAATGAGTTTAAAGAGAGTGAAATATCGGATTAAAATGACAGAAACTAGAAGTTAACAACCATAGTATTCGATCTTTTTTAAATAAAAGTTAATTGATTAAAAAGTAAAACATCCTTCCTAAGAACCAATAATAAATGAGTGCACTTGCACAAGCAATTTGGTCAATTTTAAAATGTTAATAATGTGAAACCTTCTAAAGCAAATGAGAGATTAAACAAAAAAGTCTCTTGTACACACTGGGTGTGAAAACAGAGTCACACCAATTTGTGCATGCTAAAGATTGCGCCTGCTGTGTTCACGCCTGTGAACTAACTGCACTTTTGTAACGTTTTAATATATGAATCTTATTTTAATATTGGGATGCTTCAGTAATAGATATTGGTCAAAAATGAATACGGCGAATCACAGCTTTGGGCAGAAAGAACATTAAGGACGATGCAACATGAAATCGTTGTTGGTTTTCTCATTGACGCTTTTAGTTGTCCACAGTGAGGTGATGTCTCTCTCTGGTGGATTAAAGCAGTCATTTCACTAGCTGGATGATGAACTGCAGTCTACTCTGGTTCTACCAAGTGTCAACTCACAAACATGGCCGTCACAGATTACACATCCCAAGAGACCTGCACATTCGGTGTGTTTCAATCAGCTCCACAGTTCAGTAGTCAGGACACTGATCAGGGAGTTGGCTGTTTTAAGGATTGTGACAATTACAAGTCTTTCTCTATCCCTCAATGCACCGCAAAATCCAGGGAACATCAATGCTCACTATGTTCTCTTAACGGAAATGACGTCATATTTTTCTGAAGCCTGAAAAATGGAGGACAAACCTTGTGTGCCTTGATTACACTGTTTGTGCCTCGCCTGACCTACACCTGCCTGTGTTTATATAAAACAGTTTCCGCCTGCCTTTTTGTGACACTGCAAGGCATTTTAAAATACAAAGCACAATACACCTAAAAATAAATTGTGCATTTCTAGATTCAAAAATACAGGTTTCTAATTACATGGTAGTCAAATCAATAGACCAGACAAAGCAAATTCCATGCAGTTTTTTAGTTGCCTACACCGTGTTATAATTAATCCTTTTTTTCTCACCCTATTGACTTCAGAAAAAAAGAATTTAAATATAATATGCTTGATTGAATAGACCACACTTCAATAAGCTCAGTGGAGTGAATTTCCAGAATCGGTAATGAGAAGAGAACTGCGCAAAATACACAACAGCGCAGCACAAACACTGTGATCGAGTGAAAATGAACACACATAAAATAAGGCTTTAGTGTACAACAAGAGAACACCGCAGCTCGTAACAATTTTACAATTCTCATTTTATCATTTTGCTCATGTGACACTTTTATTCGTTAGCGGGGCTTACAATTTAGTCAGGACACAACCGATCTGTTGAGGGTTAAGGGACTGCACGGTGGCAAATAGGCAAGGGTGCTTCTGAAACTCTCAGCCTTCTGACTGATCACTCAGTGCCTTAACTACTGGACCACTGTTGACAATAACAAGATTATAGAGACTTAATTAATAGAAGATAAAGACCATGACTCGATAAAGTCACCCCTAGCAATTACTGGAGTATTTGCTTATTATCCATAGTCTGTATTAATGCACATAAATAGCTCTTTGAGTTAAATTACTTTAGTTGCAGATTTTTAGCCTTTTTAATTTCTAAGCCTAAGTGCTGCATACTGGAGCTTCGACTTGCCCAGTGGGCTTGCTAAAGATTTTTTAATTTGTCCACCCTGTAGATATACATATATGATACAGTTTCATAATAACAACATATTCACAGATATCTACTCGTTAAATTTGGAAAGATTTTTTTGTACCCAAGAGAGCATAATGAGCAACTGAAGCTTTACATATATAAGCCTGCAACATAATCCTCCCTGCTTTGCTTATACAGTGTATACACCGAGTTGATGTTATTGTGCTCCCAAAGCCACTGAGCCCTATTAAAGGGAGGAGGGGGTGTTCAAGCCTTGAGAGGATTAAGGCAGATGTAGCACCATACCACGTCCATGGAGTAATGGAGACAGGCGCTTTTAATGTCTGCTAATCCGGTTTAGCCACTCAGGGACTGGCTACCATGTGCTCTCCTCATCCCTCCAAATGTATTCAGCAGGACTACTGAATAATACACAGCACAAAAGCACAAAGGGAACAGACCAGAGATAACATTTGGTTATTTACTGATGCTGCAGTGCAGCCTTTGTAATGGAAATAAATCAGATTTGCTGTGGGAGAAACACACAACCGGGAATTGACTGAATTAATCTGCAGGAAAATTGGCCGGTAGCCTGTTAGATGATGACGGCGAGAGCCAAGTGACATGGCAGAGAGGGAAAAGGTGGAGAGCTGAGATGAGGCCTGGAGGTCATGCCGCTAGATGGCAGTCAAACCCACAGGAAATGGCCACAGCCTAGGTCTGTGTGTACATGAGGAAGTTAAACCACTAACTGGCCCACAGGGGGCAGAAATGAGGCAAAGTATAATTTTAAATAAAGAGACAGCAGGATGTAACAGATTGCATGAACTCAGTGTTTCCCCTGGAGTAATAAACACACTGCTGATACACACTGACATCTGATTTGGATTTATTACAAATATGATTTAGCTCAAGTTTTTTCAAATATACAAAGAAAGCCTGTTCGGTCTGCATGAATGAGTGAACTGTCATGTTTGACACACGCACCGTTTCGTTCAACCCTAAAATGAAAGCAGCTCCGATTTGACTCCCAGCTGGATGATAAACAGACCTCGTCTCCAGCTGGGCAACAGACATCTGCTACTGCAGTCACGGCTGCTGTCAGGACCCCAGACTGGACCGAGACGAATCAGCTGTGTAGTGATGGATATGTTTCTGTCTAAATGAGCTGCAAATTTGAAGTGATTTTCTGAAACACCGGTGAAGGAATTGCAAATCATCCTGTTTTTGCAGCATCTGTCCAGAATATTCTCGATAATCAGTGACAGATGAGACAGCATTTGTCTTTCCTTTTATTCAGACAAGTTTTCAACCTTTAACTCTTACAACTTTTTCGCAATATTTAAGCAAGTCAGTCTCTAAAGCTCCTGAAGCTTTATGACTAGGTTTACGTGCATGCTTGTGCTTGTGATTTGATTGCCGTGTGTACAGTATTTTGTGATGTATTCCTGGAATATTTCCATAAAGCCATAATCTAGCAGACCCCTATGTGGCCATTACATCCCATCCTGAGCTGGCTTTATACATTGTGGTTTAATTACAGCTCCAGTATGCATTAATCTCCTGCTGTGTTTATGAAGTTATTTGAATTTACAGCTATGAAACAATATGGGCACTACACATGTACTAACGCTGTAATAAAAGTTAATTAGCTGTGCTTATATTGAATACTTACTGAAATGAGGGGGGCCTCGAGTCTCCGATGCCTCCTGTTCGCTCCAGCGGGGGCGGCAGCTCGGCGTGACTCTCTGGGCACTGAGATCCGCCATCTGAGTGTGTGCTTTCAGTCAGCACCAACTACAGCCAAACACACACATGTAAAAACAAAGATCTCAGGAAGAGCCTCTCCACAGTGACTAGTGGTCTTGCATAAATAAGCAATGCAGGAAGAGCGACTACAACAGAATGCTTTTAGTGAGCTGGGAACCAGCATGGACCCTAAAGGATTATGCAAACTGGCCTACAGACACAGGCACTGTTATGTGCTTTCATAAGCTCAATAATGAGTGTTAAGTGGGAAGCTCATGTCCAGCTAAAACCAATGCACATGGCCAAATCCATGAAAAACAAGTGTGGTTATTGGTTAAAATACTGTACATCTGTCAAACTTTAAAGCCAGCATTTTTGTTCTAGACCAGGATTAACATTTCATAAATCAAATGGATAACTGGTTCAATTAGATACAGGGATGTACGTACAGTTCATGTTTATTTTCAAATTCTCTACTGTAGCTCTTCATAAATGCGTCAAAAAGCACCAAATCAGATAAACGTTGTTGCTACTGGGGCTGCGAGGGTTCTAAAATGTTATTTTTATCTGATCCACTAGTGTATTTTATGCAGTGAACATGATCACTAACACAACGTACACCTTACACAGGGCACACATTAAAGCACAAGTATAGCCACTAAGGTTTTTTAGTTTCAACCTGGAGACAGAAGTGAAATGAGACAAGAATCTTTGAAATGATACAAGAAGGAAGAGGGCATCTGCATCAAACATAACCGAGTGATCCAGGTTAAGAACTATGAATATAAAAATGATAGAGACAATTGTGTGTTTACATGAAAACGTTTCCATGCATTATACATACTTTCCTAACTGTGTATACTGACTGGCTTGGGCCTGTTGCAGAGACAGCTTGTGTTTGTGCAAGCTGGGCTTCATAATTATTCATCTACATTCCAATAATGGAATTGTACTGGAGTTATAACTATACTAGAAGCACACAGACAGTGTACACAAGCTCCACTTCAGGTTCTCTAGTCAACAACTTCGCTGCTCATTATTTAGACAATACCCGTGCCTTTATTTGAAACAAGAAGATTAATAAAAAATGGAAAAAATTTTTGAAAGACTTTTTACTTATGCAAAATTCTTACCAACCTGCTAACTATATCATGGTAGATATTCCTTCAGTTTTGCAATTTTTTTTACTATTTTGGAATTAGTTTATATATTTTAAATATAATGATTTAATTAGCTTTAGCATCTTCTCAAGCAGCTTCACCCAGAGGTGCCAACTGGTCTATGTTGGCAATTAGTCTAAGCACCGAGCAGCAAAGAAACGAATGATCTGTTGCTAGAGATTTTAACTGGAAATACAAACTACTTGTTTTAAGTAAAAACAAATTATACATTTTACCGAGCCTTTATCAGCCTTTATTTACCTCCAGGGTTCAGGGTTCGATTTCCACCTCTGCCCTGTTTGTTGTGGAGCTTCCACTGGATGTTCAGGATTCCTCCCCAGTTTAAAGACTGACATGGTAAACTGACTCTTTAATGGGTGTGTGAGGTATATGTAGCAGAATATCATAATTCATAGTCCATCAAAATGACTGAGCTGACAGGGCTTAAGTGGGTATCATTGCCCACCTCATCATGTAAATATAATGTGAACATGACTTAAGAGAATGCCGGTATTGGGATCATCTAATACTCATGACTCTGTTATCAATATGGGAAGTCAGTTTTAATATTCCCGATGACAAATTTGTTGTTAAAGGTGATACAGCAGTTTGCATTCTTTGTAAACAAGCTGATGGAAGAATATTTCATTTTTAATGGCTCTGTAAACAGCAGGGTGTCTTTTAACAGCAAAACACTCTTGGGTGCTAAATCTGTTATACTGATTTAATCACATAAACCCTGGTTTATTATTTAATTATTCAGCATAAAGCTTATTACAAAGTATATAATCTAGAAATGACAGTAAAGCCTGTGCATGCAGCCATAAGTTTTATTATTCATACAGAAAAGGAGCTTTTTATTCTTTTGATATTAGGCAAGCTGAAGACGTCTTTAACCCTTTCGACATGAAGGAACCTGAAGGAAGCATCAGTTACTGAATAAGCTTTAGGATAAATAACTGAATAATATGACAGGGCTTTAAATGGGTAAATCAGCATTTAAAACATTTAATCAACCATTCAAATATTCAGACTGTCTTGCACAAATTATTAATGTACCACTTATTTGATATTTTCAATCAGTATGAACAAATTAATTCTATTATTGCTGCCAGTCTGATATACGATTAGTAAAGGAGAGTGTTGGCTTTCAGGGTGAAACGTTTTTTTTACCTCAGTTCATCTAACTTACACAGAATTTTAAGAGGATGTTTTATGCCAACTTGATGCCACGCAGGAATGAATGTGTGTCTTTGGCAGAAACCGAGCTGGACGGCTCACTGCTACTGGTTTTTGTCCTAATCGTGTCTGATGTCTTAAGGCTTTTAAAAGGATTGTGAAATAATGTGTCATAGAGGCCAGCATGTCAGTGTATCTCTCTTCACTGCATTATTATGTACACACTTAACAGTGTGTTACATGGGTGTGAGTGTGTATACATCATCCCAGTGCAAACACTGTAACGTTACACTGTGCTATATGAAGCTTAAATGTCCGTCACCAAGGGGGCAGGAAGCAGGACATCCGTCTCACTTACCCAGGACACCACTCTTCCGTTGAAGCAGGGCAGCTTGGCGTTATCGTCAGAGATCTCCTCTTTGACCACCCTGTGAAAGACACACACACACCGAGCAGTTAGAACCTTTTTGAGAACTCTGAGCTCATGTTCTTGTCTATTTGCAAAAGCTGATGCATACTGAAAGCATGCCACGCTCAAATAGTAGGATTTTCCATTCAGCTCCTAACTGCTTGCAACCCATCCTGGGGATGCTGAAAGGCTCTGTTTGACCGAGCCAATGAAATCTACTACATCTTGCATAGCAGTCAGTCTTAAATACTACCTAAATTAGTATTCACATAAAACTCCATGTTGAACCACAAAAAAAAAAAATAATGCAGAGATTATGCATAACAGAATACACGTGTGTGTGTGTGTGCGTGTGTGTGTGTGTGTGTGTGTGTGTGTGTGTGTGTGTGTGTGTGTGTGTGTGGGGAGAGGGTGTCAGGGCATGGGATGGGTTATTAATAGGATGATCAAGAATGTTAGCGTGAGTGCTTTTGGTGTTCCTCCCAGGCTGTAAATTCCCTACAGAAATACCCTGCAGTTAGCCTTTAACCCTGTGTGACATGGTTCAGAGCTCACACACCTGCTGGTCTCCTGTCACATCCAATGACCCTCCAACACTCACACTCTCACACACGCACAGCAAAGTATATAATATAATCCACATGCCATGTCATGAGAAATACTCAGTATACTGAAATTACAAGCTGCTTCCCCTGATCTTGTGCAGAACATACAGGTCATGTGACCTAGGAACTAAAAGATGAAGTAAAAGTGGGGTAAGTAATTTAAAAAAAAAAAAAAAAAAACTAAGTCTATGGCTTGCTCCGGCGCTCCAAGGCCAACAGAGGAAACTCGGCAGGAACTAGGAAAGGATAGGAAGTTTGTGTCAGCGATAATATACCACTTAGTATAGAAGCTAGAAAAGGTGACATTAAAGCACATAAGGAAAAACAAACAATACATGTAAAGGTTTAGGGGAAGATGAAAATTCTTGACAATAAAATGAAACAGAAATGAGCTTTTTAATTTAAATGCAAAACCGAATAAAACAGACAGCATACATAAGCTAAGCAGGCAGAATTTTAGAAGAGAAAAATGACGTTTTGACACAAAAGAATTCTTTTGAGCGCTAAAGACACAGTGGTGTCAGTTTGGCTGTTGATGTGTACACAGTAGGGGTGCAATGCAAGGCCAATATCTGTAGCTGTGTTTGTTAAGTGATCCATGTGCAAACACGAGAAATGGAGGTCTGAGTATACATTTTAAAAATTGTATTACTATTTTCTGAGCCCCAACAGAATTATGCAGCCCCGTGCACAGCATGCTGACTGCGTGTGGTATGTGGAGCAGCAGCTCTATAAATAAATCAGAAATGCGTGCACACCGCTGTTAAAGCACGCCGAGACAAAAAGAAAAAGAAGAAGAAAAAAAGAAAAATCTCTTCTGTTCATTGTACAGAAAAAAATGGCTTCCTTGTACAATGGGACCCAGGGCCACAAAGCTGCCAATCCTGGGCCCCTGAGCAAGGCCCTTAACCCTCAATTGCTCAGCTGTATAAATAAGGGCATCTGCCAAATGCCAAAAATGAAAGTAAGCAAAACAATATAGATGTCTTAGAGATAATATGCTGTGTTTATTATAACTATGTCATAAATTTAGCTATGTTTTAAAAAAAGCATTGTACAGAAAAAAATGGCTTCCTTGTACAATGGCCGAACCTTTTGGGTTAGAGTCGGGTCTTTTTGTGCAGATTGTTTACTGTAAATAGTGTGGGAATTTTGAAAAAACATGGCAACCCTGCCCCAAACATTCATACTCGCACCTTTTAACCTCCACATGCAAGTGAAAAACAAACTGCATTTGTACCATTAGGTGAGTATTGGAGGCAAGGCACAAGCAGACAAACTAGATGAAGCAAAATCCATAACCATAACGGAAAAACAAGCACGAGTCAAAGACCAGGAAGTCTAAGAATTCTATAAATAAAGCAATACGGAGTGAGCACGGACCAGGACATAACAATGACGACACTTTTTTGTGCTGAAACAAAGGCGCAGGAGACAAACTAATCAGGAACTAAACAGGAAATAGGTGGGTACAATAGGAAGATAAACCAATGACAAGACAGGGATGGGTGGGGACATGATTCAAATCACAGCCAAACCCATATGTACAGTAGGTGAAAACAATGAAGCACACGGAAGGAGAGGAAGAAAAAAATACCTATGCGCCACACATAGAGAGGAGGAATTAGGAATAGTATTAATATTTGGTTATATCTCTGGTGTGGAAGTTTCCAAAGTTGGCTCCTCTGCCTGTGATTGGTCACAATATCAGATGGATGCTTGAGTCACTGCACGGAGCGGAGGTTTGATTTCCGGGTCTGTTATTTTCATGTTTGCTTGACAGACCGTATAGAGTTTGTTTCTGGTTGTCAAAGCAGTAGCACAAACACATTTAAGGAAAAACTCAAACATGGCATTTTTTTAATCTCTTAAAGGTTCCAGTTTCACCTGCTCTGTTCTGCTCGGTTGTCGACGGTGATATCACTTAAATTAGCTTAAAAATATATTCTGTTTTATATACAAATTCATTGTAAAAAGACTAAAATTAACTATAATTTAAAAAGGTTAGCAATTTCAGTCTAAAACATACAAAGGAATATCGATTAGGTTTAAAACATACGTTTCCCGCAACAGAAGTTCAAAAGGTCGATCAGTTCACGGTAAACAGGACCTGCTATCTTTTCACAGGAAAACTCTGACTATGTGGGTTTTTTTTTTTGTTGTTGTTTTTTTGTTTTTATCTTCAAGCATGAGCTTATTACTGTTTAAAACGCTTTATTTTCTCTTTATCGAAATGGTAATTTCCTGTGGATGCGTGAAAAGGGTTTTGTTGCTCTAACCAATCAGGACTCAGGTGGCAGACTGCTGTTGCCTTCAAATGAATGTTTCCTCAGTATCATGTAAAAAAAACATTTTTTTTTTTATTTCAATAAAAACGGTGGTCTTCAACTAGATAAAGTGAGATGGTACAAAGTGTAGAAAATACATGTACAATAAAACATCCGTAATTCATTTAGTTCCTTTAGTGTTTTCCAAAGAAAAATAAGGCATCGCCCTGATGCTGCTCTGTTCTGCTGTTTATGCTGCAGGCTAACACACATGCTTCTGACTCTTCAACCGTCTTCCTTTCCCGGCTCGTTCCAAAGCAGGAAAAACCCTGAAGTAAATAATCTTCCTTGATATTTCAGTACGCCCAGCATCAATGACAGAGAACTGAAGGAACGGAATATTTTGTAAGACAGACTTGTAAAGATGATCACACTACTTCTGAATTTTTCAAGTAGTAATCTCGTAGTATTTAAAAGTAGTAATCTCGTAGTATTTTTCAGTGACTTTACCTCTATGGGAATGGCTTAAACATATAAAACAGTGGGGTCAAACCTGAATTCTGCACATATATACAGCAGTTTACAGTAACTTCCCTTTAGCTATATTTAAAGTGATTTATTAGTTAAGCCAGATTTGGCCTTAAGCAGGCCTTGTGTTTGACACATGGTACATCAATTAATTGTTTTAGATTTTAGTATGCCCCTAAAATCGACCAAACTGACAAATATCAATCATGTATACTCTTAAATAATCACATGTAACCTGGGACCTGACAGGGCGAGCCACTCTGAGGTGCTAATCAGAGCTGCTTCACGCCGTCACGGCTGCCCTGTTGAGCTTCTTTCTTATCTGTTTCAGGGATTTCCTGTGATATGGAGAGCTCTCCAGCTGCAAGTCTGAACTAAGCCAGATGCTGCACATCCCACGTGGGATCCTGTCAGCAATCAAAACAAACACACAACGCACCAGGCCAGATGAATAGCACACTGAAGGGAGCCTCGGGAGAGCAGCTTTCTGCCTCCTCTTCACACTGTGAGGGACTGAAGCTCGACACACATCTTACTCACTCAATCCGTCTGTAAGCTGAGAGAAAGAACCAACGCGTCTTCCTATGTCCTCAATGCTCATGTATTTAACTGACTGACATATTAGACAGAGTTTAAGACACCTTGTATGTTGTTGATCTTTCGCCTGCTCAGTGTTCGGGGTCGCCACAGCGGATCATGTGATCACACATATTAGATTTTGGCGCTGGATTTGCACTGGATGCCCTTACTTGCACAACCCTCCCATGTTAACAGGGCTTGGCACCTATGCTGATAGGTAACTCTTCAGTGGCTGTGTTGGCTCCCTGCACGGGAATCGAACGCAGTCCACAACAAGAAGAGTCCCGGATCCTTCCTCTGGACCTCCGAGAAGCTCCAATACCCTTTGTATAGAGTTTTTATTTTATTAAGCTTTAAAAGCGCTTTAACCTCGTCCCTTACCAGAAAATTAGCGCCTAATTACTCACATTTTCATTAGACGCCCATTAAGCTCTGTATCAACTTGCACATGATGTTTAAAGCTCAAAAAAGTTTAACTCGGGCAAATCTCACTGATCTTTGGCTGATCTCCAGAAAATGTCGCAAGACATGATTGTTTATACTTGGGATATAATCTGAGATATAACGCGAATGAAGATAGTGTATCTATTGAAACAAAACATTTTCTGGATGCATATGAAAGACAAAGGGAAAACACACCTACTATAGTAAAGGCCATATACAAGTCAATAAGTTACTCTGGCAAAAGCAGGCAGGCTCGTTATCTCCAACATGTTTTTGTGATAGTGGATACAGCTTTGGTTCAATGTTACTGCGCTAGATATACTGCCTAGGACAAATGATTACAAAGGACTCCTGTGCACAGTGACTGATAGGTCCGAAACACAGCAACTGACCTCCGTCACAGGTTACATGGTCATACAAACATGTTATAAGAGTTAATAAAGAGTTATTCAGTAGCGTGCAAAAGACACCAATGCAGCACAACTATGATTTACAGTGCCTGAGTAAAAAGACCACTGAAGACGTGTAGTTTAGCTTACTCTGGAGCTCTGTTTCGTTAAAATCAAGTCTTTATTTACTTGAAAGAATATTTTTAGATATATAAAAGATATGGTGAACCTATGGTCATTTTTATTTACATTATTGATACCGCTTTAATTATTTTTTTAAATGTATTTAATTTTATACAAGCAAAAAAGTGCATTGGTTTACTGTACATTTTTGATCGAAACATTCTGAGAATCAGTTTGAAATGAATCATGTGACAGTAATGTGAACTGAAGTGAACCATGACCAGAGTCTATTGTTATACTTCTATTATTTAATAATAGTGAGAGGTCTGAGCTCAAAGACTGATCCAGACCTACTGCAAATCTTGATAATCCCTTACACATTTGCCACAGATCTCACGTGTTACCTGATTGCGTGCACCTGTACCGTGGTAAATCTTGATTATTTTTTTTGTCCGTTAAACTTATCTTATGTCTAATCTTGTTTCTCTAGTTCCATGTGCTTCCTGGTTTTGACCCCGGCCTGTTTGAGCTCTGACGCTATATACATAAAGATTATTTTAACAAATACTACACTTTCAAGCAGACAATTAACTTTGTGCCTGATTCTGCTCTTGTTCTCTTTAGCATGGTGTTAATATTAACACAGTTGATACTGTGAACAATTACTATTGATTTGATAACAAAATTTTTATCCGATACTTACTTTAAAAACATTATTTTAAACTGTTGGAGAAGCCAAGACACGTGACATATTTCATTTTTATTCATTTGCATGTTCCTGACACAGTGTACAATCTCTCGTCACTGAACACCAGATAAAGAAAGAATAAAGAAAGTTCAGCACACGGTGTGTATTAAGTAAATAAAATCACATTTAACTTTTAGTCAATACTAAGTTATTCTTATTTCAAATAATCTTAGACATCAATACAAGTAATGCAAAATAATGCAAGTAATGGGGAGATTTGGTAGTTTAGTGGTTATGGTGTTGAGATCAGAAGGTGGTGAGTTTAAATCCCAGGGCCACAAAGCTGCCAATCCTGGGCCCCTGAGCAAGGCCCTTAACCCTCAGTTGCTCAGCTGTATAAATAAGAGCATCTATCAAATGCCAAAAATGAAAGTAAGCAAAACAATACAGATTTCTTAGAGATAATATGCTGTGTCTCTTAAGTTATAGCTACCTCATAAATTTAGCTATGTTTTAAAAAACTCCAAGAATGCAGTTCAACAAAACTAAATATGTTCCACCTGAGTGAACCCTGAGAGTTAGACTTTGAAGGACAAAAACAATGTTTGTTCATGCAATCAGCCTTGTGCTCCTCAGGCCCCGACGCGCTGTCAGGACCGAGAAGGACGGTGTAATAAACGCTGCGAGTCAACTGCGCCTTGTAACCAGGAAAAGCCGGTTCCGCTTGCAAGGTCATGCTGGGATGCGAGTGTATGACGTGTGCTCACGTGTCAGGCCTCTGATGTTTAAAAGGCCCTGATGAAAGTCTAAGATCACAGGTGTGAAATGAAAACCACAACACACAAGGTTTCCAAACACAAAATCACGTCTGACACTTAAATGCATTTCCTACCACATAAACACACGCAGTTCCATTACCACTGCCACTTCGTTTCACACATCCTTCCTGTGCACACACACACACCTCCTCATTTCCATAATATGGAAGGGAAGAAAGGAACTTATACTGAGATAAGTTAATACCGAGTCTTACATTGACGAAGTGGTAAAAACCTTCTTTAGTGAATCATTCAACAGCAATTTGCAAACAATAACAGTTTTTATGTTTAAAAGCACAACGTGTCACATTTGAACTCTTTTAACGTTAGGGAACATCTGCAAAAAAAAGTTCCTGCTATCACTTATGTTACAGTACCTATAAATCTGCTTCCTTGCAAAAGTTTTTCTTTATTTCTCTCTTCCAGGAAATAAATCCGCAAAGCCCGAGTCTAGTGTCGGGAAAAATGAAAGATTCAGCTTTACCTCCGACTGTTAAAGTACTAACACTAGAGACTCTTTCCAGAAATGCTAAATAAACTGTCCGTAGAAAACTTCACCGTATCGGCTATTACACACCTTTTCTAAATCAGGGTAGTGGAGCATTTAGCATTCAAGCCCCTGCGTATTTTGTTACCATAGTAACGATAATGTATTGTAATGAGTGCAGACATATAAACACGCGCTTTGTCTCGGTTATAGAAAATGAATCAACACCTTCTGAGCTGCGCTGGGATATAAATAACATTCTGTGATATAAATGAGCATCTAATAACTAATATGACATTATAATGACATTAATACGCTAGAGAATAATGTGTAATAAATATATTTAGGGATATTTTAAGGGAGTTTATATGAGCATCGATGCATTAGGGGCGTTTGTAATAAAGAATCGTTTCTTCGATGTCTTACATCCACAATTTTTTTTTTTATTATTCAGAATTACTGTTTGCCATGATGTAATCTGAGCTAAATATAACGTGTGAAAAATGCTACTGATTGTGTTGCCATGTGCATTTTCTCTCATGGAGCACAGCATGATTGTAACACGGCCTTCAAACCCGACGCTCAAAAGAAAATGCAGCTACATCTACACGAGTGAAAATTTAAAACATGTTAGTAGAACAGAAGTACGGGTTTATTTTTCACTCTCGTCTACTCATTTGTTTCGTGTCCTGGGTAAAATCAGACCCGAGCACAGAGCTATGAAAGACACTGCAGTGATATAAGACCATGGTTCATCCTACTGTATGTATGAGACGCTTCTATAAAGAAACAGAAGGAGCTACAATGGAAAGTTGAGGGATGATGCACTAGGCTTAACGCTATGAAGACTATTTCCTGTACAGGTTGAACCGATATGCAGTGACTGGAAACACTCCTGATTAAAAGCGGCTCGAATAAACTTAAAACATTCCTAATAGCAATGCTTTCTTAAATTTTTTGAAAATAAAGGACTCACAAGAGTGAGCTGGGTTTTGACGCAACTATTCATCAAAGCCTGCTTTACCTGTCGGTGTGTGTGGGTGTATATATGTGTATGTACTAAATCCCAATGAGGGCATAACTCAAACTCACCATGCTGCTATGAAGCTACAAATGAATGGCCATTACTACAAGTGAGCAGTGTTTATGAGCATACGGTTGTCAGTTCAAATCCCACACCGAATTAAGCTCAGTAGATTCACTTCTTTCAAAAGCATACAGGTTGTGAGTAAACCAAATAACGTGAACACAATTCGTTTTAGTACGTCTAACGTGTATTTCCAAAGCCCTGAGCAATCCCCTGAACATTAAACACTCTACATCATTTAATCTAGTCATTTTAAAACTTGTTTAAATTAAGTTAGAAGCAATGAAATCACGTTCATTCATTCATTCATTTTCTACCGCTTATCCGAACTTCTCTGGTCACGGGGAGCCCGTGCCTATCTCAGGCGTCATCGGGTATCGAGGCAGGATACACCCTGGACGGAGTGCGGATTCACTCACGCAATCACACTCTACGGACAATTTTTCCTGAGATGCCAATCAACCTACTGTACATGTCTTTGGACCGGGGGAGGAAACCACAGTACCCAGAGGAAACCCCCGAGGCACGGGGAGAACATGCAAACTCCACACACACACACAAGGCGGAGGCGGGAATCGAACCCCCAACCCTGGAGGTGTGAGGCGAACGTGCTAACCACTAAGCCACCGTGCCCCCCATGAAATCACATTGTGAAACATAATGTTTTTAGATTATACTCCTAAAAATGAGCCTCTGGACCAGAGAGGGTTAAAGGGAAGTGCTCTGAGTGCTATGAACACACAACCGGCCAATCGGTAGTCCAGGACTGGTTTTCAATTACAGGTTTTGAAATCCTTTATCAAGAAAGACAGGGTTTTTTTTGTTGTTGTTTTTTTACAGTTTTCATTCTGGAGTGAGGAGTGGTGTGTGTGGGGCATGTACATTAAGTCAGTCATCTTCAGTATATGCATTGTACTGGATTTTGGGAATGCAGGGCAGGATGTGGGAGTATACCCTGCATAGCAGAGCATCATACACACATTCACACACACATTCACACCTTGGGACAGGTTTAGAATAGCCAATCCACCGACTCGCATGTGAAATTATAGTATTAGAGTTGCCATTTATATAAAACAGACTAGTCTAGTGCCAGACCGCTGCTCCCACCCAAATTTAACCCCTACTTGTGACTTCTTCAACGTTATACTATACAACGTTATACTCAACGCTATATTTTATTATGGGCTTATTCTATTTCGGACTATTTTTACTGTGTGTATGTATGTCCTTAGTTTGTTTTCGTTAGTTCCATTCGTTGTTGCAATCTGGGACTAGGAACTAAGGGAAAAAAATCATTTCACTACATTTCATCACACATGTACATGACAAATAAAGAACCTTGAATCAACATAAGTCCAAACCACGATTCCTTTACAACGTCTGAAATACGCAAAAAACTAACTGTTAAATATTTCAAAAACAAAAAGCCTGGAGAGTCACCTATTGCTTTTGTACTGGTTTTGATGGTACACAGTTTGCTTTTGTACTGGTTTTACTGGTACACAAATTTGAAAACATTTGCAATATAGAAGCTGTGTGAACGTTTTTAGACCTTTTCAGTGAGACAACTCAATTCGATAAGTGCTGAATCTTTGAGCTACAAACGTTTTATGATTGCTGATTCCTCATCTTCACGCAGCTATAGATCAAATTCTTTCAAGAAATTATAATGTGCTTTCTAATTACATTTTTTATTAAATGATAATTTAAGAAATACTGTCATGATTGTGCCCAAAGGGCGCTGAACGACACTTTCCATCAGCCCCAGCAAGTCACGTCCGCATCAACCTCACCTGTGTGTTGTTTATCATCGCTATACAAGTTCCTGTTTTTTAACGTCTTATTGTCGTGTTTGGGTTGCCGTGTATATCGTAGTGTCACTCATAGTCTGCTTGTTTTGTCTTTTATCTCCTCTCAGGTTAATGCATCTCGTTTTCACTGTTTTCTTTACACCCACTTTTCTTACATCCATCACTTCTACAAATCCCTGACAAATGACACCAATTTGCATTCTTTTGCAGCACATGTGTGTATTGACAAAACAGTAAACATTACTGTTATTCTGTCAGCCATGTCGGTTTCATTAACAAGATTTATTACCGTTTTCCTCGTAAATGATCATCTCTCCTAAAGCTCTTGATTACATACATTAGACTGCAGCTTCAGAGAGGAGCAGTGCAGTGGATCCTTCAGTCACGCTGCTTCGTACACGCTACTGAGAGTCAAACACAATCACACCTTCTACTCTAACCAGCAGCTCAGACAATAAAACAAGGTGTACAGGGAA
>NC_062540.1:15216798-15231798 GCF_022655615.1 Tachysurus fulvidraco
ACAGAAGGGAAATGCTGCCCTCTAGTGGTAGAGATGAAGCATCACGTCTAGTTTTTTGTCTCGCAGAATTAAAACCACAATCAGGGGATTTTCCACAATAGTATTCCGGAAAAGTCTTTTTTTCCTGTCTGAACTCTGGAGGAAAAAAAATCCCCATAACCACACACTCTCTACATTTCGCAGTGAATTAAGGGATTATCATTTATTTATTTGTTTATTTATTTGTTTATTTATTTGTTTATTTATTTATGTATTTATTGGGGGGGGGGTATGCGCTTCTAAACTCATTTGCAGAAAACATGTCTGATGTTATCCACATGTCCAGGTGAATAATGCAGACTGTAGGCAAATAAATGTATTATTTTACACTTTATTTCTGAGAGTGTAAATATTAGTCTATTTGATTGGTCAATAATACTGGATCAACGTGTGCGTGTGAGCGCGTGTGGAAAAAGGTCTGTTGAAAAGAGCGTGTATTGGCGTGTTTTATAATACGCTTCTTTTATAGTGTATACACGTATAGGACTAATGTGTAGTAATGTGCAGCATGGACGTCAGCTGGTCACTCTATTAGGAACACCTCTACCCAACTAATCATGTCACAAAGTAAGCAGATACACAACAAGAGAAATACAGTTAATGTTCACATTGTCAAGTCAAGAAGCTTTTATTGTCATTTCAACCATATATAGCTGTTACAGTACACATGAGACAACAGGACCATGGTGCTACATAAAACAAAGACAGAGCTATAAGGACTTAGTAAGTTAGTCCTAGATACATTAAGTGCATCTGTGTAACCTGGTGCAAACAGTGCAGGACAAGACATACAAGACAGTGCAGGACAAGACAAACAAAACAGACAAGACAGTGCAGGACAAGACAAACAAGACAGTCCAGGACAAGACAGTGCAGGACAAGACAAACAAGACAGTGTAGGACAAGACAAACAAGACAGACAAGGCAGTGCAGAACATGACAAACAAGACAGTGCAGGACAAGACAAACAAGACAGTCCAGGACAAAACAGACAATACAGTGCAGGACAAGACAAATAAGACAGTCCAGGACAAGACAGTACAGGACAAAAGACAGTGCAGGAAAAAAAATTACAAGACAATACACAAAAGACAATAAACAGAAACTGCGCCAACCAATAATACTGTATGTTCAACAATATTGCGAGCAGTAATACTAGAATGAACAGTGTTATAGCAGCAGGTCCCCGAGGTAATGTAAAGAATTTAGCAAAACAGCAAATGACTGTATGTGCAGAGAGCAAAAAAGTGTGCAAAAACAGCATGTAAACGGGTTTACAGTTGATGTGCGTGTGTGTGCTGTGCTCAGAACAGTTCAGTTTCAGTTATTAAGGAGTCTGATGGCTTGTGGGAAGAAATTGTTACACAGTCTGGTTGTAAGGGCTTGAATGCTTCGGTATATTTTTACAGATGGCAGGAGGGTAAAGTGTGTGTGAGGTGTGTGTGGGGTCATCCAATGCTGTTGGCTTTGCAGGTGCAGCGTGTGGTGTAAATGTCCATGATAGAGGGAAGAGAGATGCTGATCTTCTCAGCTGTCAGAAATGTCAGAATAATGAGTCCTGGGTGTGGGTACCATTTTGTGACCACTGTAGTCTGTTCTTCACTGACAGGACTGGAAGCTGATATGTTCTGCAGTTGTAGCCCACCTAGCACATGCTTTTCAGCTCACCACAGTTGTACAAAGTGGTTGATTTGTGTTCGCTTGTCAGCTCAAACCAATCAGACCATTCTCCTCTGATCTCTCTCATCAACAAGATGTTTCTGCCAACAGAACTGCTCCAAATGGACGTTTTTTTTTTCTTACCATTTTGTGTAAACTCTATAAACTGCCCAGGAAAATGTCATGAATTTTTTTTTTCCAGTGTTTCCTGAAATACTCAGACCAGCCCTTGCAGCACCAACAACCATGCCACACATTAACTACATTTTCCCCCAATCCGATGTTTAATGTTAAAATTATTTGAATCTGATGTGGTGCAATAATCCCTTTGCATGAATACACATAAATAATTCATTATATCTTTGTAGGTTTTACTGGATTTCTATTACCTTCCATGTTAATTTATGGGTAAAACATTAAAGAAACAGAACCCATATGAAACAGCAGGATTTCATATCTATTACTAAGTTTAAACACCAGGGGGCAGCACCGACACACCACACAAAGCTGCACACATTCAGACTGATGTTCTCAGGAAATGACCTCAAATGCAATCACAGCACTCTGAATAACAGAATATCTAATATCACTGTTCTGTGACTAGATCAAGAACTAAACTTTTAACCTTTATCTAAAATGATTTATTTAGTTCACATTTATTAACCATTTATGTATTTTTTATAATCTGTGTAATATTCAGTCTCTTTGTTTGTATAGTACTGTGCTTTTTTTAATAAATGACCACTGAAACAGGCTAATAATTGATAATAACTATGATCATTTTGATCAAATGGGCTGTGTATGTCTCGGTGAGAGAGAAAGAGAGAGAGAGAGAGAGAGAGAGAGAGAGAGAGAGAGAGAGAGAGAGAGAGAGAGAGAGAGAGAGAGAGAGAGAGAGAGAGAGAGACAGAGAGACAGACAGAGAGAAAGCTAAACCCAAGATTTAAATGGATTCAGCCTCTTAACCAGTTGTTATTAGTCTTGTAGTTGTTATTATCATTGATTTGTGTTTTAATATCACAGCATAAAGCATCCTAATGGAGGTTTAAATGTGACCAGTTTTCTAGAGCCATTAATTTTAGATTATTTTCCATCATACTTTCCAAAATAAACACGGTGGTAATGTATAAGGTTAACAATGTCTAATTTTATTTATTTATTTTTAAAAGGTACAAGTAATTTGGGGGTTTAATCATGAATTACAATGTAATCCATAAAAACTGTATTTAGTTGGAGTGAAATGTATATGCTAAAGTATTTTTAATGGATATTTAGTGAGAATATTTCATTGTAATCAGCATATGTCTTAGTTAAGCTCTCTGTCAACAGGTGCTTTAAAAATTATACACACTCAGCCATGTTTAACATGATTTGTCACAGGTTTCACAATATGCCATGAACTAGCTGAGACCAATCTGAAAGCAAAATATAGATTATTTCTGGTATTTTACATTAAAGTGTAAATCATTTTGTAGTTACAACCTGGAACTGAAATGGACGAAATGAGCTAATTGCACAAAAACGTCTGTGTTGTTATTAATATTGCAGTCATAATGGCAGTAGTTTAGTCAACCTGTGCAAGAAGAATGAGAAATATCATTGACCTTCACCTTTAGGAATAATTTTCCATATTCTTCATTTTTTAAATAATAAGTGCACACTATTCAACTTCTAAAGCTAACTTTGCACCAGAGTTAATAGGGGATTGAGAGTGAATAGGGTAAGTGCTTATGTGGTAACATCATGTTTTTATTTGCAAATAAATTACCCGGCTATAAAGATCCCCATTTGAACATGGGTATTTTGTGTAGATTCATGCCATAACGCCAATTAAGTCTATTACAATTTTCAGGTTTTAACACTGCGGAAATGTCGAAAGGGGTGAATACTTATGCAAGACACTGTATAAAAGTTGGATGAAAATAAAGCGACATTACCAATGTTCACAGCAAATATTTATTAAATTCGAAATGTTTTGTACAAAGCTCTTCATACCAGTAGAAAGTGCTCAGCCTCTTTGCAGCCATTTCAGTTCCAATGCTGTTTCATAAAAGCACTGCATAATAAAGCTGTAAGGTCGCCTAAGATCTTCTGAGTCAGTGTGTTGTTTCTCACAAGCCCAAAACTGAGTCATAAAGATCAGCGTCGTATGAGAAGGTATTTGCAATCCTGTGTCATACTAAGGAAAAATAAATGTAAGAAATGCACACTAAATATACATAGCTTTCTCAAGTCTGTGTAATGCACACTTTTAGACCTAATTATAAACTAGTACTACTACCATTCTCTCGGTGCGTCTATCATGTGGCAGGATAACATGATTGCATAGTGCTGTGCGCATAAACGATAAAAGTAGATAAAGAAATGGTTACCAATAGGCATGGAAATGGCACTAAAATACACAGAATATTTCGGTACATATATGAAGGAGACATAAGAAGGTCATACCACTTACACAAGTACATACCACATCTTGTGGTTTGCAGCCCTCTAACCACAAAAAGTTAACTTCCTGAGTGTTTTTTTTTTTTTTAAATCAGACTCGCTCAGACAGATTTCATTTGGTTTCAGTAAAAGCATTCAATGCATTTATTCTAGTTCAGGTTAGAAGGGCGAAGCTGTTTAGTGAAACTGCTATCAGAATCGATGTCCCTTATTGCTATCAATTGCATTTGTTTACACTTGTTATAACAGATTAGAATTACAGCACACTACATTTACACCATAATAAAACATTGACTACTGACCTTTAAATGGCAAAGTATGTTTACTTCAAGGAAAAAAACGTTTTTGCACAAATCACCGTAACTCGTTACATTCGAAACAGACATAATACAAGCATGTGGGTGTTTGGACTTGGAGAGTCTCCTGTGAATTGTACAGTAAAGCTTCATTGTGTACTCTTGCAGTTTTTCTGAATCCTGTAGAGCATGCTCTGGACCAGCCAGCAGCCTGCCAGCAGTTACTTACATGAATATTTCTCCATTTCTAATCAAGAAAGAGAAACAGAATGTAAAAGAATTTAAGAGACAGAAATTGCACTGTTAGTTATCTTGATCTTAAACTCTAATCACCTCTGTTGAGATCGATCTCTTTTGGGGCACAGTAGTTGTTCATCTCCACCCTTTCTTTCATTATGTTGTTCTTGTAGTCTGAAAAAATAAATAAATAAATAAAACAATATAAATTACTGTAAGTAATCCAATTAAAAGTTCTCTGTCTAACATTGATAAATGTCTGGTCGATTTTATTTTTTAAATGTCAAACTTTTTTTTGAAAAACATTTTATTTATTCGTTTTACCAAGTCGGACTTCCTGATTGTAGGGTCTCAGTTCAGTAGCTTGCATTTCAATTTCCATCCTGTGATTCCTGTTCAAGACACACAAATTTGTACGCTCTCTGATTTGCAGTACATACACATTGATAAATAACATTTGTAATACACACATGTTTACTTTAATACGTTTGTACCGTAGTGCTGATGAATTTTCAATTGTGTTTGCTAAGAATATGTGGATTAAAAAAAAATAAAGTTTATGTTGATTGGCTTGTTATAATACTTCCAGCATTTCTGGAAGAAGTCTCCAGTGTCAGCGCTTTGTAACACTCAAAGGTCCAAAGCTGTAATTTTAAGTTTTCTTATACTGGAGTGTCTTCATGAAGCAAGGGAAAAGGCTTGTGGCTGTTTTTCAGAACATTCTACTGTATACATCTAGAAAAACTGTAGTGCTGGAAAACTCCTCACCGGTCAGCCCTCCTAATATCATACTCCAGTCCTGAAAAACAGAAGTAGTATTTAGACTCAGCCTTGTTTAAGACATGACCCATTTTTATGTGGGCTTATAAATAAGCAATAGATATTTGGTCCAGCAAAGTATAAATCATGACACTACCTTTCTTTTTGCAGTGTCTTGTGGTCATGATGATTCCTATGAGCATCAGCAGTAGCATCAGGAAGAAAGCCAGGATATAACCAGCCTGGTGTAAGAGGTGAGTCTGGCTCTCAGGCAGGATGACGTTAAACACATGTGAGGCTTCTACCTTGTTTATATCTGCAACGGAGAGCAATAAGTCATGTAGAATAGTAACTCTAATACTATCATTGTTTACAGGTCAGATGAGCTCCAGAAATCTAGAAATGATACAAGATTGTTGTGGGTTAGTTACATTGTACAGATAGATGCTGAATTGTTCTGTCACTTTAACAGTTACAGTGTGCAAGCAGTTTGTTTTTCCCCTTCACACTCGTGCCAGAAAGCAAAGAGCAGGGAGGAGTTGGGTTTCGTGTCAAAACGACTCTCGGGCAAAATGAGTTCCAGACTTGATCTCATGCAGCTGCAATGAAGAAGAAAACATACAGACGAGCAGAGAGAGAGAAGAAAAGAGGAGGAGGAGGAGGAGGAGGAGGAGGAGGAGCAGGAGGGATGTGTTGTTTGTAGTCAGTCTGTAGGTTTGTAGGTCTGTTCTGCTTTTTCTTCTTGCCATTCAGAATAAAGAAAAAGTTAGTCTCCGTCACTGATCTCTTTGCCACTCATTTGTACTATTTCGTGCAAATAAAGGTAGAAGAATTTGAAGCACCCAAATGCTTCTACAAAAATGGGTTTTCGAGTTACAGTACATGACCTGATTTTGACTGAAGTTCAGTCAAGATTTGATCACATTTGGCAACATAAAAAAAAGACACTAAACTTCGACCATAAATTGTTTGACTTGGACAAAAACACCACCCACTCGGGAAGCAGAGAGAGTGTTGACCACAGTGCTGTCCAATTCCTTCATGAGAAAATGTGGATTTTCTATAACAGCATAAACAGTAGCAACTAATCTTCTCTATAGTAACAGCTAATCTAAGCCTAATATTAAACAGATGAGAAAAAGATGATGTTTTTTAATCAAAGAACTATATAAACATTCATTACATCACACAGTAGATTTTATGTATATAAGCTACATAAACTACATTTTATATAAATAAACACACAGTACTGTACTTTTACTGTACTTTGGTGGCGTTATATACAATCTAACTTGTAAATGAGTTCAGACTTCATTTACAGATTCTTTGTCTGTCTTTATTGGGACTTAAGTGTTAAAACTCGAAGCTCACTCGTTTGGCAGAGCATCGACTCGTCCCGCCTCTGCAGCGATGTGCTTATAAAAGTGTTTAGTGCCATGTCAGCAAGTCTCCATAAATACTAAGAGTAAGTTTAATGGTGAGTAACAATAAAGTCAGCGTTTGGAAGCATGCATCACTGTCATTATGTGAAATTCTTTACTCATGAACCACATTATTAACGTAACCATATGTGTTATCTGAATTTTAGGGGCTTTCTTATATTAAAAAGGAGCTTATGAAGGTATGCAACCCAAAAAAAAAAGCAATCCAAAACCTAAGCAGCACCAAGACCTAGAGAAGATGCTCACCTTTCTTTACTCATGAAGGAATGCAGGAAAAATGCTTCACAGTTAACAGAGATTGTTTCAGAGAACCAACCAGCCATCTTTGATGATCTTTAATGGCACCGCTAGCCAGATGTTGTACAGATGTACAAACCTCTCTTTCCACACCGGGATACACATCCACCACAGCAAGTCTGTATGATACTGTCACAGACCACAAAGGCTAAACTCGCATTACTCACGCTGAAAGTAAAAGTTTATTGCTTAGTTCTGCAGAAAGAGTTCAGACATTCCTTAAGTGAGGAAACATTTGTCTTCAACAAACTTCTTACATGAGCTTTCCATATTCCAGATTTGACAAAAGCCAAAAGCCAAAAAAAAATAATAATAATGTCTTTCCCAGCCTTTGTCTTTTTTTAGATATTTTTTAAAGAAGAAAATAATCTTTAGAAATTAAAAAATTAAAATTCCAAAAAAATCTTTTCATGTCAGTAAAATGCCATTCCAGTTCTCATGCCACACTCCGTCAATCACTAAAGCCAGACAGGACTGACAAATAAAACACAGGAAATCATTAGTCGAGGAAAAAACCACAAGCACTCTGAAGCTCTTTAATGAGACACGGAGCATGCACAATATTTGCATGCAGCCTATTTTTTCTCTTTCAAAGAGGAGACAAGAAAGAACAGTACAGTACACTGCTCAGTAGAACAGTACAATGTTCATTTACTGTACAGACTACAGATTAAAATTAATTCTCCATTCTTGGTTTGGTCGTAATGATGCAGCATCGCAAATGGTTTACATTGTCACATTTTCATTAGCAGTGTACTGTTCTTTCAATATAATCTCACTTTGTGTTATAACTCAATTTCTTTCTCCCAAACGACCAAACGTTTGTGGACACCTGACCATCACACGGTTTCAACCAAATTATGGAGCATGTGTGGATTTGTGCTCGCTCAGCCAAGGGGGAAATTAGTGTGGTCAGGATGTCAGACAGTCAGTCAGTCAGTCAGACAGACAGACAGACAGACAGACGGACAGACAGACAGACAGACAGACAGACAGAGTCAAACTTGGCAAAACATGTTTGGACCTAAATCTGTGCACAAGAACCTTGTGATACCGCAACACTGTTGGATTTGTTAGTTTCAGTAGAAGAAAATTGTAATGCTGCAAAAGTAAAGACATTTTATACAATTGTGTTATATTTGCACTAGCATTTTGCAGAAGGCTTACATATGGGACTAATGGTCAAGTGTGCCTGAAATCTCTATCTGTCAGATTTAAAAAATAAGGTGCAACCTCTGTGCTAATGAGTTCGAAAAATTAGACAAGGCCTCGGTACCTGTCAGTCCCAAAAATGTGGTGCACTTCATATAGCAGATCTATTCATAAAAATTCAATTCTGTTTCAAAAGTGTATTATAAAACATCACTACATTTTGTCATGCTTACTTTAAAATGTATTTTTCTCACATTTATTGTATTGTTTTGGTATTATCATATACACACGCTTAACATATAAAAAAGTTCAACAATAAATGATAAATTACCAGGGTTCTTATGTGTGTCTTCTGGGGTTTGTGTGGTTTTAGAGTTAGCAGGTTGAGTAGTCAGAGCATCAGTAGGCACAGCTGCAGGAGACACAGGAGGCCCCACAATCACCCGGAAGATGCGCCTCTCGTTCAGCCCGCAGTAGTGGTGGTGCAGGTGGCAGGAGTATAGGCCTTTATCAGAGGGCTGGATGTCATTAATTGTGAGGGAGAAATCACCTATGAGGAAGGCGTTATCTGAGATGTGCATCTTGCTGAGGTACAGTGGCCCGTACTCCCGTTTCTCTCCAGAGGCGTACAGATCGAGAAGCCGGTCTGCCTGGTCACGCCTCACTCCTGGACGCTGAAAGTCCCAGTGCACAACCTGCTGCTGGTCCTCTTGGAGCCCTCCCCTCCAAAGAGGCCGTCGGTTTATACAGGGCAAGACCACGCTGCTGCCCTCCAACACCACAAAGACGGGCTTCTCCCTATCCCATACACGCCTCTCCTTACGCGCTGCAGTTTAAAACAAAGAGTTAATGCAACATATTACATTTTAACTGAGCAGATAATAGGAATGAGGATTTTTATATAAAGTATGTTCTTATCCAAAAAGAGTTGATCATAATAAATGTGAATGCAAATAAGAAATATAAATGCTAAAATATTGAGCTGATAAAAGGATGGTGTAAAAATTGTGATGGAAACAAACTTGGACATCTCTAGTTTTTGTTCCAGTCTCTCTGAAATGGTTTGTCTTTGTCTGGTTATTTGTCTACAGATTGCTGTTGATGTAAATACACAACGATTCACACTTTTCTTTTCATGAGCTTCCTGGAATTCAATTCATGTCTGCCCAGGATTACATGTAAATTTGATAGCTTATACATTTATAACACTGTAATAAGTTAGACTTCGGTATTTAACGTTAGAACTTACGTGACTTGGTGACATTTAACTTGATTTGAATGGATTGGTCGATCTTGCAGTAATGGTGATGCAAGTTGCAAGTATAGATGCCTTTATCGTTCATATCAACATCTGCACAAAATCAAAAAATCAAAATTGCAACCAATTAGTGACGACAAAAAGAACTACAACATGTCAACCACTTTAGAGATTCAGGAGGATCCTACTGTGGATGATAAGCGAGAAGTTGCCGTCAATAAAGGCTTCTTTGGACACAGTGACCCGGCCCTTGTTGTAGGCGTTATAGACGCGCTCTGTCCCTCCTGAGAACATGTCGAGAACACGCTCAACTGTGTATTCGGGGCGATTGCGGTTCAGGTCCCAGTGCACCACACGTTGCCGGTCCCGAAGATGGTCCTGCCTCCACACAATTTGATGGTTATGGCATGGCAGAACGAGTCTTGACCCCGCAGAAACTGTGATGTTTCTCGCCTCCACCACAAAATCCTGCGTGCTGCCTTGGGCCCACACTATAACACAAAAAAATTCTTTAATCTGTCATGTTCATTGTGGTACAGTACTAGGATTTATTTTGTTATAGAAGCTAACATTCACCATCCACTTTTAAAGGAAGTAATCAGCCAATTATGTGGCAGCAGTACAATGCATAAAATCATGCAGATACATCTCAAGTGCTAGATACTGTATAAGCTTGCACTCCTATTAGCCAGGAACAAAGAATCTGAAGGTATCTGAGTGCACAGACTCATCCCAACTGGACAGATGAAGGCTGGAAAAAGACCAGGTGTTTTTTTTTTTAATCTCATCCAAAAAGTCCAGTTCTGTTGATTCTGTGCTTCAGATAGCCATGTTCTTGGGTGACAGGAATGGGAATAGCTTTGAGGTTTTGTGCATGCTGAGATGCTTTCCGATCACAAGGTTTGGAAAGAATGATTATCTGCTAACAACAACCATGCCATGATCAAAGTCACAGAGATTACACTTTCTGGTGTTTGATGTGAACATTAACAGAAATTCTTGGCCTGTATCTGCATAATTTTAGGCATTGTGCTCCTGCCACATGATTGGCTCTGTAGATTAGATACCTACATCAATGTGCAGGTGTTCAGTTGTTTCTATTTAAGAGGTCTGTACGTGTATATGTACATCTTGATGATGTAGGCTGCGGAATTTCTTACCATGTGGTGTGAGAAAAGCAGTAGCCACTGAAATGCAAAAAATATATATATATATTAGTTTTGCTGAAAAGATTTTTGCTGAAAAACTGAACACATATGAAAATAGCAGCGCTGATCAGTATCACGACCGTTCTTCGGTTCTCGGGGCCTTTTGTGCTTTTACAAGCGTGTATTTGAAGCTAGACAGCCTTTTTTATTCCAACCACATAGTATAAGCGCTATTGCATCTGCTGTTTGCTGAACGGCTCACACACTGTGCAGCACAGAGGAGCTATTCATCTTCAGTTAATGAAGCAGATCCTCAATGCTGTCAAAAGTGAAGTGGATCTGCTGATGGAGAAGCGCTGACATGGCAAAAGACTGTTCTTGTGTTGAATTATAGGAACTAAATGATTTGATGATGATGATGATGATGATGATGATGATTATTATTATTATTATTATTATTATTATTATTATTATTATTATTATTATTATTATAAAGTTGTGTGTATTAAACCTAGATAGAAAAGCCCACCAATCAGACTGAGGAATGTCCTGAAAGATGAAAACCAAGCCCATGTAATCTCAGAGTTTATACAGTAAGTCCAGGTGGTTTAGGAATCACAATAAGCTACAATCCAGATCACACAGCTGAGAGATATTATTCTTTATTTCATGTCTATTTTCAACCTTAAAGAAACACTGTGAGAATTTCCATGTTCAATTGATTCACTCTTCATGTTGATGCCATGCAAAGTTCTTGGGTCTTAGTTTATGTTTTGTTTATGTCTTTTGCTTTAGTTTTTATAAATTGTTAAATCACATAAAACATAAAGTAATCACCACACTTCTGATTAAAACTTCATTTCAGCTGTCTGGGATCTGATTAGACTGGTGAACAGAACACTAGCAAGTTCTCCAAGATGCTTGAAAAAAATTACAGCCAATTTTCTCATAAAACTCGACGATGGTGCAATCCAGAGAACTGTTGAGGTTAAGGGAAAAAGCAACAACAGCAATTTTTTTTTTGATTATGAAAAACATGTTAAGGCACGACACTACCATTAGAAACAGCCACTTTGTTCATGCCATTTGGTCATTTTTTTCTAGATCTATCGAACTTAGTTTCAAAGCTTTTGTCTGCTGGTTTCCACATTACCTTGAATTTCTTAAACATCTTTGATGAAGGCTGAAAGCTCTGCCAAACTGGCACATTCACCTCATGACACATATCCCTGAAATCCTTGCTTGCTCATGTATGTGTCATTATACTACAAAACAACATTAACAGATCGGAAACCACACATGCTAAACCGCATCGTATCTTTAAAAAAGTCTTTCTTTTTCTGTATTCAGAACCACAAATGTCAGTTTCATCCCCTCTAGTAAATACTATACAGGCATTTTCAAAATGTTGTATTTTTGTTTCTAAAAATGACCAAAAACACTTTTCACATCATAACCTGGTGTGTTTTCTTAAGAAAAACCTTTCCCTCTCTTAAGACCTTCTTTACAGAAAATAAAAAAGATTGTTTCTAACATTATCCAATGTCTAAATTTTTGGTATGAAATTGTATGTATACTAGATTAGATTATTAGATTAAGCCTCACTTAAATAAAAAAAAATATCACTATATTCCTATACAAATATTTTATAATTATCATTCTCATATATAATAATAGCCTTGAATGTCTTGCCCATTGCTTCATAAGGCTTTTACACAATGCTCTGCCAGAGACACTGTATCACACCTAAAGACACATCAGCACAAAAAGAGAGAAACTATTGAGGCTAGAATTAAAAGAAGAAAAACCCAAGCTAGAGTGCCAAAATGCCTGGAAGAATGAACGCACATTTCCAGTAAAAGCAGGAATCTTTGTCACCACCGAGCCTGAGGCTTGGACTCAGCTGGAAGACACAGTGAGGCCACTGAAGAAAGGTAATATACACCAGCAGACCCTGTAATTTTCTCTGTGAATGTGCCACCCTGAAACCCTGCTTTGCAAAGAAGCAACGCTTGGCAAATAATGACTTAACAATGTGTCTGAAAATTGCCACATGGAAGCGTAGAATTAACTGTGATGAGTCAGAAAAAAACTGGAATTAACATGGTACTTTTCCCAATTTGCTGTTAAACTAAGCTTAGTCAAACATCTTAACGGGCTTTTTTTTTTTTTTTAGGTACGCTGCCCCTAAAATGGTATAATATGGGCAATTTTAATGGGATGAGCCACACTACAAAGGAGGTTTCTATATAACCCTAGCTTTAAAAGCATCACATATTTCATCTATTAATTTCTACATTGTTCATAATTAATACCTGGAAATATTTTATACCTTTAAAAATCTGATTAGCCAAAGATAGATAATTATCTACTGGACTTGAGAATTCAAGACACCACATTTCTAATTATTTTTTACTTTTTTTTACTGAGGGTTAGAAAAGCAAACGTGGTGTAAATAATGTGTTCAAATAATAATAATATTGTTTATGCTGATAAAAAAAATTCTTAAAAAAAGTTATTTTAATAATACTGCTGGAATCTGGAATTTCACCCTGGATGAATAAAGTATCTATCTGTCTGTCTGTCTATCTGTCTGTCTGTCTATTGGGTAATTAAAGCACACTTCCCTGGCACACAGTCATTAGTACTTATTGGTATCGAGAGTAGCAAATACTGTATTTGCACACAATTTTGAACATAAAAATCTCTTCAAAAATGGTGAAATTGCTAAATGTTTGGATTTGTTGTTGACAGACTGAGAAGAATTGATGATACTAACAAAGTTGACTATTTGCCTAATTTTGTTTGCCAAATTAAATTAAATTAAATTGGAATTACATAAAAAACAACAACTCTTAAGCTCATTTTAAGTCTTATTTAAACTTTCCTTGATGCAGAAGTTTCATTGTCCAAAAACAAACCAAACAGAAAAAGATTGTTTGAGGTTGGAGTCAGTGGCTGTGTGTGTAGACAAACCGTTATTTGTTTCTCTCACAAAGTCAACATCCTTTCAGAAGAAGAAGGCCCAGGCTGAGTCAGACTCTGCTTCTGCTCCTTACAATAAAACTCTCAGCAGCAAACATGCTGACACTGCACTTTTCCTTAAGACCGATAAACCAAAACCTTCAGTCCGCCCCCCAAAACAGGCCTGACATACTGCAGACTGCTCACTAATGCTGATAAATATAAGATGTTGAGGCACGTCGGCTCAGCAGTGCGCAGGTTTTAATCACAGGCCTGAGCTGTAACTAGAACTGTTCATCACGCATAAACCCACCAGACCTATACTTTCAGCCCAAGGGTGAAGAATAGAAGTGTTTAGACAAATAACGACTGATTAAGAAGGCAAAAAATATTTGACCCTTTATATATACACAAATTTTCTTTTTACTTAAAACTGCATTTTGATTCTGTCTTCATATCAATGATTGTCCATAAGCAAAAAAAAAGGCTAAACTGTATAACCAAAACATTTTCTATTATAATAATTAATCTTCAAATGTACAAAATGTTGAAGACAAATTTTTTGAATTTTTTTCAGTTTCAGGTCAAAAAGAGGTTTAGAAAAAAAATCCTAAAATCTTCCTAAAAAATGATATTTAAAAAGTAATCACACTAAAAAAAAGTTTAAAAAATGTTTACACATTTTTTTGTTTTTTGATGTTATTTTTTGAGGAAAGTCGATGAAGGAGAACAACAAACAGTTCAGACAAGCTGCAGTTTTAAGTTTACATTAAATTCCATGCTCTCAAATGATTTGGAAATGATCTTATATTTTCCAAAAATATATAAAACTAAGGCTTAATCTGACACTATTCACTCTCTATGGGCTCTATGAAAGGGTTAACCACAGCAACAACAACAAAAAACATTTTGTCATTATGTAAATACAATATAAACCATCAAAGGATGTCAGGATCCTGCTAAAAGTAAACTAAATGCTATTTATACTGATATATAATTAAAAAAAAACATGTCCTGTTAATATCCAGGGAGAAAAAAAAAACAGATGGAAAACAAAAGCTGTGAAAACAAGTTCATGCAAGAAGGGATTCTGTTTGTGAAAAGTAAAAATATATATATTTATATACTTACTGAAAAACATCCCAAACATTTCACACAAACCCCACGACAAATCCTTCATTATGTACAACAGGTGATGGAGACCAGACTTTTAAACTCTGAGCATCACCTGAACTTTAACTACAACAAAAATCCTGCCGCTTCAGTGTCTGGACCCCTACAAACTCCACCCATTGGTCAAAACC
>NC_062540.1:15236798-15276798 GCF_022655615.1 Tachysurus fulvidraco
GATTACATTCATAAATTTCATGAAATATCTCTTGAATTTAAAAAATTCAAGAGATATTTCATGAAATTTATGAATGTAATCATTAAAAAAAACATTTCACCTAACAACACTTTTTGCCCATTCGGTTTAAATTCCCAGTCAGGACTGTTGAATTAAATGAATTAGAAACAGTTCTGATATTTACAATTAGTTTTTTTTACTTTACAGAAATAAAAGCAATCTAACAGATTATTGCGTACAAACACATTTGGTTACATTTTAGCCCTTTAGCTCCATTTACTTTAAATAACATGCTTTTTGTGCCCTCTAGTGCCTCAATAACGTACTGCAGCAGTCCACCTAATGCAGTAGCAACTTCCCGAAAAGACTGCTGTATAATTACAAATACATGGATTAACACTGTAAAAATATAACCATATATATAAAATAATATAATCTGTATATAGCATACAAGTCTTCCTTAAATAATAATTAATTGGAGCATGATTACATCTTTTGCACCGCAAAGAAAAACGTAGGTACATTAACCAAAACAATTATACTCATAGCCATGTTTAATTCTATTGTTAGTTTAGGCAATTTTTTTTAAAACAGTTCATGAAAGAATGAAGGATAATAATTAAAAATTTTGCAAATACATTATCGGCATACTGCATATTTCATAAGAATTACTCACCTGCTTCCTTTTCTGTCTGCGCTCCTTGACCCGCCTCCTGAGGAACTTGGTTCTTTTCAGCAGCTTCTTGTATTTATGCCTGTTCATCTTCCGTCGCCGGATCTCCAACACGTTTTTACAGCTCAACGGTGTGGCGGTCTCTCCATCCTCCAATACAGGCACAGCCGAAGGAGGCAACACCACAGCCTCCTCTATCAGATCACCTTCATCGAAAGGGGCAGGAGCCTCAAGAAGTGGAGGCAGTGAATAACGCAGAGAAAGCCAGCTCTCTAAGGGCGTAACAGAGAGTTTCCGTGGAACGAGGAAGTCCTCTAACTCTGGCTCGAGCACTGTCCATTGTTTCAGGGGATGCCTGTTGTCAGTGGCTGATGTGGAGTACCTTTGTGTATGATTTGTAATAAAGCCGGTAGAACGACAGTGTTGTATTGCGTTGTTCAAAGACTTGCACTGGTACTGATGTGAACCTGCCAGTGAAAGGGGTTACACAGGCATGTAAATAAGTTTTGAGTAAGGAATAAATGAATAAGAAACAGTCACCATACATACCAGAGACCCTGAAGAACACGTTCAGCCGTGGGATCAACCTTGTGACAAACATGACTAGGTCCTATTACTGGTGCCCTCTCATCTGTATCATATCAGAATCAGAATCAAAATCAGTTTTATTGGCCAAGTTTGTTGACACACACAAGGAATTTGGTTCCAGCTGTTGGTGACTCTAAAAAAAAGTACAGACATAAACAACACTATAAACAGACAAGGCAAGACAAAACAATACCAGACAAAATAAAAAGAGACCATACAAGACAAAACAGACATGACAAAACGAAACAGACAAGACAAGACAAAACAGACTACACAAGACAAAACAGACACGATAAGACAAAACAGACAAGACAAGACAAAACAGACACGACAAGACAAAACAGACACGACAAGACAAAACAGACACGACAAGACAAAACAGACACGACAAGACAAAACAAAACAGACAAGACAAAACAGACAAGACAAAACAGACAAGACAAAACAGACAAGACAAGACAAACAGACAAGACAAGACAAACAGACAAGACAAGACAAACAGACAAGACAAGACAAACAGACAAGACAACGACAAACAGACTACACAAGACAAAACAGACAAGACAACACAGACTGTACCAGACAATAGTTCTTCCTTAAATGTGAATTAATAAAATGCACCATTTCAGTTATACATCAGCACAAGACATATACCAAATGATTACATTGTAGATTTCATTATAAGTTTGATTTAATGGGCTGAACGTTATAACACGTTATAACACGAGTTCCACGCTTGTTTAGGTTCTTAAAAGAATAACAAGGTTTAGGAGCCTTTTATTTTATTTTATAAAATGTCTTTATTTATTCCATACTGAAACTGAACCCTGCACAATATGAGTAAGTTTGTTTATTTTGTAATTAAGGACTTACTTAAAAGGAGAACCGAATACACCACTTCAATGTGACTCGGAACACTTCCGGTGCGCTCGCTAGATTCTTCCCTGGGGTTTGCGATCCTCCTGCCATTGGTTCCGGGAAGAGAAAAATTCTAATCACTCTTTTTTTACTCCATTTTTTTTATTTTGCCGATTCAATAAATATGATTCTGAACAATTTTAAAATAATTTGCCTGATTTGACAGATATGTGCATCTAAACATAATTAGCAGCACAAAGTTTAGTCATGTAAAAATAACCGTGTAATTAAACAGATAGCACAATCACAAAATTGGCCTAAATCAAACATAATTAATGATTTATTAAGATAAAGCATTAAATGTACATATTTCTGGAATCTGCACGTGTCTATAATAACATCATATTTTTTATTAATCTTTATTTTTATTTAATTAATTAATAATTGAATTATATTCATTTGCCAAGTATTTGGTCATCTAAAACAGATACTGCCTAAACATATCCTTGTTATTTCCATCCATAACAAATAAAATTAAAAATTAAATAAGTTTTATTTATGATGGTACCGTCTCTTTATACAATTCCATTCTTTCTTTAGTATTAGTTTAGTAATTATCCAAAATGTACTATATTAATATGTGTTGTCAAGTCAAGAAGCTTTTATTGTCATTTGAAACATATATAGCTGACACAGTACGTAGTGAAATGAGACAACGTTTCTACAGGACCCTGGTGATGCATAGAACAAAGACAGAGCTACATAGAACAACACAAATAATGTAAGTTGTTCTAGCCACATAAAGTGCATCTGTGCAACCTAGTGCAAACGGTGTGAGACAAAACACAAACACTACAAGACAATACACAAAACAGCGCCGGCCATTTTACATACTATACAGTACATTGTGCAAAAATATAGGAATCTGAACAAGAGGGTTCTATTTAAACACATGTTCACTTTTGTAATAGCAGCAGTTTGATGAGATGTGAAATGTGGTGTGCAAAACAGCAACTGACTTAATGTGCAAGAGAGCATGTGCAAAGACAGCAAAAACAGCGCAGATGTGCATTATCTAGAGAAAAAAAATAGGTAAAGCACCATTTCACTTTTTTCAATTCAATATTTGAATAGTCAAGTCAAGGCAAGAAGCTTTTTATTGTCATTTCAACCATATATAGCTGTTACAGTACACAATGAAATGAGACAACGTTTCTCCAGGATCAGGGCGCTACATAAAACAAAGACAGGGCAAATTACTTAGTAAGTTAGTCCTAGATACATAAAGTGCAACTGTGTAACCTGGTGCAAATAGTGCAGGACAAGACAGACAAGACAGTGCAGGACAAAAGACAGTGTGGACAAAAAGTTTCAAGACAATACAAAAAGTACAAAAAATACAAAAAAGACAATACACAAAAGACAATAAACAGAAACAGCACCGACCAATGTAAATACTGTATGTTTAACAATATTGCGTGCAGTAATACTATAATGACCTATAATACTATAATGACAGTTTCATAGCAGCAGGTCCCTGAGGTGATGTAAAGAATTGTGCAAAACAGAAAACGATTGAAATGTTGGACAGTATGTGCAAATAACAAAAAGGTGTGCAAAAACAGCATGTAAACAGGTTGATGGATGTCTATTGGAAGTGTGTGTATTTAGTGTAGGTCTGTGCAGTCCATACAGGTTATGTGCATGTGTAAGTTGTGCTCAGAACAGTTCAGTTACAGAATAGATTGAATAGTAGACTGTACACAGCTTCATTTCTTTTTTTATATTATGGACTGCATCGTGACAGCTTGTGATTGGTTACTTACAATTATACTGTTCTTTTTTTAACAAAATACAGTTAAACTGCAATGTTATTCTCTGAAACTATGTTGGAATTAAATTTCAGCAACTTTTAAAGAAGCCAGCTGAAACTAACCATTAGTTAAAAATTCAGATCCAAAGTCTGCTTTGCCAGTCCAGTCATATTATTGTGATTTCCATTGAAATAAGAATAGATTACACATTCAAACAAATAATAATACAAATGGCTAATTAGGTGCTGAGCTAGATAACAGGATATATAAAATGCTAAATATTATTGTACAAATGTTTTTTTTATTACAGTTCTGTTTTATTTTCACATGGAACATTCATCAGACAAACAAATCACATGTGATATTTCTACTTTGCCACCCAATATGCCAAAGGCAGCCACACCCATGCGATTAAAAAAGGTAGTGCTTGTCCTAGGCAGATTTAAATGCCTGGAGTGGAATGTTTAAGCCAAACACATCAACAAGAACTTAGAAATCTAATTAGAGTTGTTTATGCAATATATTGTACTTGTATTACAACCAGATATGTAATATGGCACAATGGTTAAGGCTGTGGCTTACTGATTAGGAGGTCAGGGATTCAAACCCAAGCACTGCCACAATAGCAAAGGCCCTATCTGCTCCAGGGACACTGTAATATGTCTAACCTTGCACTCTGACCTCAACTTCCTATCAAGCTGAGAAATCTAAAAAAAAAAGAATTTTGCTGTGCTGTACTGCAAATATAGGCTTCTTCTTCTTAACAGTATCGGGGTCAGACAAAGAAGCATCCTTCAAATCCCAAAACATTAAGGTATGCAAAAATACAAGCTAGACTGGGCCATCAGGGGGTTGTAATGGGATTATAAAGGCAGGCATGAATCACAATGTATAGCCATTGATCCATGTGTTTGAGAAGCAGCCTGCAGTCTGTCACCTCTTACAAAGGTGAAACAAGAACTGATGCTTTACTGCCTGATTACAGCTGAATTAGAAGAAGATAATGTAGACACAGTTGATCATTATCACAAAATAAATAACATCACAATGACTGGCTGCAGTTGGCTGGCTCTCTGCTATGTATTGATACTTACATACAGAAATCAATAGTGTGAAAGGAGGATTGTTTTTTTATTCGTTTCAGAATCAGGTTTATTGCCCAAGTGTGTTTACACTCACAAGGAATTTGGTTCCAGCTGTTTGTGACTCTCAAAAGTACAGATATAAATAACACTATACTCACTATACAAGATAATACAGACTATACAAGACAATGCAGATGTGATACAATAGACATTATGAGTATAAAATATGATTACTGAATATATGACTGATCAGTTATGTACATAAAGTGTGGGAAGTGCAAATAACAATAATGTGCAATTTTATGCTTTTTGTACAATATGCAGCAGCAGAAGTGTGTGTAACATACACACAAGGATGATGTGATGACTGACATAAAACACATGCACTGTCTATGAAATGGTATCACATGGAAAATGTTGAAACATAAGTTGGGAAGTTTCTAAAAACATGTGGACATTTTACAGAACATTATTGTTCACATATGAAATGTATGTTTTAGTTTTTGGATTGACATTAATATTAAAACTCTGACCAATTTTTTTTCCAACCTGGGATTTCAGTTCAATTCCAATAATATATAAAAGGTGCCTCATTGTTATAGAGTACATGAGTTAATGGATAGCAAATTTGCGTCACACCTCCTGGGTCAAGGCATTTTATTCTTGGCTCAATCCTGTGTGAAATTTCCATGTTCTCTCAAGGTTGTTTTTATTATATAATCACACGCTTATTATTACTAAAGTTAATCCATCTATTATCACCTGGCATGACATTTTGAAACACATCCAGCAGACAAACATTCTCATTCTCTGGTTAGCATGCATGGGTTATTGAGCAACTGCACAACAATCCGGTGTACTTCCCAAAAACATTTTTTTTAGACTTAGTGTTCAATTGCTTTCTCTTTGAGTCAAATGCAGCAGGTATTCATATGGAGGCTCTCTGATTATAGCCTGTCAAGGCTCCATTCTCCACGCAATCACTTTAAATATCTATTGAGCATTTTATAACAACTGGATTATATCTATGATTATGCCACTGCTTTATATTGACAGATATAAATGTGTTGCTTGTTATTTCTTTTTCGGATGTGTTTGACAAAGAACAGCATTGGTGCAACCGGTATAACCAGTTGTCTAGTCAAATTTATATCCCTGAGTACAATTTAAAAAACATGATCCAAATATTATCATATGAATGTCACATGAACTAATTGTGTTGTCATCCTTGTTGTCTCTGTGTTTTCAAGCCAAACTTTGCTATGAGATGACAGTAGACATTTAAACTAACTTGATCATTAGAGGTATTGTGTAACAGAAATACAATACAAAAAAATCATAGAAATGTTGTATTTTATTTAAACCACAAATTCTGAATAAAATGATGCATGTATCCCCTGTACCTTTTCTTGTTTAAGTCTGTTGATAGTCTTACACATTTAAAAACTGTCCTTTGTAATACATTTTGGCAAGCTTGCACATTTAAGTTTAGTAAACAGCCAACAAGGACATGATTGAACAACATACTTATCAGTTCACAGTTCTTGAATGTGGAGCGATGTGCATCTTATCTCAGCTTTTGTCCCTCCTTTCGGCTCACACCCCTTTCCCCATAGGCTACTCTATTCAACATGCACTTTCAGTACTGCATTAAATTGAATGATATTACACACTATAGATCTGGCAGGAATTTCCAGCTTAGTGGATCTTCTAGTTTAAATAGATTAAAAATAAAATGTGACAACAAACCTCAGAACTGTCAGTCATCACATCATCCGTATATGTTACACACACAACTTCTGCTGCTTATTGTAGTACAAAAAGCAGAATAGTACACAATACATTTATTTGTATTGTATTTATACTGTACACTTCTCACACTTACTGATCAGTCATATATTCTGTATTTATATTCAATACTCATACTGTCTATATTGTATCTCATTGTCTGCATTGTCTTGTATAGCCTGTTTTATCTTGTCTTGTATAGTGTAATGTTATTTATGTCTCTACTTTTCAGAGTCACAAACATCTGGAAACAAATTCCTTGTTTGTGTTCACACTTGGCTAATAAACCTGATTCGGATTCAGAATGGACTTTATCTGCTATAATTATCTACTATAATATCTAGGAACATTAAATCAAATAAATACATATCAATTATGTAAAATGTATATAAGATATGTAACCTATACATAAATAATAATAATAAAAAGGATGCACTGGTTACACTGGAGTTTCCACTGGTATAAGATTTCACAACCAGATATAGAAAGTATTCCGTAGCTACAGCACATGACACTGTTCCTCATTTTAATTGAAATGTCAGGACAAATGTACAGGCTGTAACCTCAGTGCAGTGGTGAGATAGTGTGACTGTATGACGTCATGGGCAACACCTCCGTCTGTGGCCCATTCAAAATCAACCAAGAAAAAAAAAAATCAACCGTGTTCTATTTTTGTAGGCGGGGCACGACCGACCCAACCTCCGTGACGTCACAGCACTGTGCTCTAATACTCTACATTAGGCCCTACATAGGCGCACTACTCACGGGAGAAAACAACGGTTTATATCAGTGCACGTGTACTTATTCAAACTGCCGTTTTAGACGCAGCCTAACACCCAACCAGACCTCTCATTAGATTCTGCTCACGCTGCTCCAGCTCTATAAAGTAGCCGGCTCGGCTGGTTGAGACGTTCGTTTTCTTTTAGTTTTAACCTCTTAAAAACCTGAGGTGTATGATGACAATTTAAAATGGCACAAAACGACACGTTATTACATCTCTTCGCCGGGGGGTAAGTGCACTGTTTTCTGATTTTCTGTCTGTAAAATGTTTAAAGTTTAATGTGTGTGTAACACGGCGGGTTCGTTATTCTTATCCGCTGTTTCCTCACAGCTAGCTGGCTATGCTAAGCTAAACTATGCTATGCTAAGCTAAGCAGGTGCTACCATGTGAATTCGGACAAACTTTACTAAATCGATTCATTCGATACTTTTTTCTCCTTCTGTTATTTGGATAATATGGATGTTTATATTAGATTTAAAACGTTTCGCTTTTTCATAGCGAACGAAATGCCGAATGACATTGAGGTTTCAGGAAGCTAGTTAAGTTCACAGGAACATCACCGGCTAGTCTCACACCATGATCTCCGGGTTGCCAGGTCGTGTCTCAAGTTCAACACGTTCCTAATATCATTGGGAAAGACGTGACAATGTCAGCGGTGTGTGTTGTGATTTCTCATCAGTATAAACAGTCCTGTAGTTAATAGTAGGTTAATGTTATGACGAGATGTTTATAGCTGTTCTGCCTCATGTGTTTTTACTGTTTCCACACGATAAACTCTATTTACTCTTTCATCACACCTTCTTTTCCACTCCTAAACCTTCATTGGTGTACATTCAGTAAAGAAATCTCTGTGGACAAAACAGATAGAAAAGGTGCTTTCGCTCTTTGCTCATTTAACGTCAATCCCAATGGAGCCGCCTGACAAAAACAGGACCTGTAACCATGGGTTACCAAATATGACGTCAGCCCTTCCGTCCTACCTTTTATTCTTATTCTTCTTTTAAGCTGTACCTCATTTGACAGTGTAATTTAGTAAGGAACTTTGCATAACTCAGCATTTTTCTCCCAAGGTCTTTTTGCATCTGCTGCTGTATATGTGATTTAAAGTTGTAAGACGTTGGGAATGCCATTGACTAATTTATGATTGCTGCATCCATGAATAGATGAGCTTTACTTAATATATAGTGAATATAAGCAACATTATGTGTCAATCATGGGACATAATATCATATACTTTTTCACAATGATTTAATCTATATCGGTGTCTATGGTTCCTCATGTGTATGGCAACATGTTATGAGATTAGAGTTGCTTTATAAACCAGATTTTTTTATTTTTTTACTCTATTCAAGTGTCTCGCTCTGTGCACTGTGTGGACGTGACCTGCACCGTGTTTCTTATGGTGCTAGATGAAACGATTAAAAGGAGCACTGCCAGTGCTCAGTGTCATATAGGATAACAGTTATGTCACAACTTTCATGCATGCTTTTGTTTCTGTAACTTTTTCTCATCACTCTGTCTGGTGGTTGTCGTGCCACCGAAGTTTGCTCTGTTATACAAGGCTGTGCCCTGACATGTCTCCTGCGGCTCTGCCAGAAAGCTATTTTAAAGCATTTGGTTTTATAGGGCATACCCTAATGGGTCATAGGTGCTGAGCTTAATTATAAAATGTTTAGCTTTGAGTTTCTACAGAGTTAGTAGTAAGCATTAAATCTTGTCCTATGCCTGAAATAAATTGTTCCTCTCAGGCGGATTTGTGTTTATAATCTGTCTCTCATAAGTCCAGTACAAATCTGTGACAAGTTCATGATGACATATAACTGTGAGTACTTAGGAATACATCTTTGTTTGTCCTCAGGTTTTTTTTGTGTGTGCATGCATGTAAGAGAGTATCACTGATCAATGATGAAGCAATACAACACCTATATATACAAACATACAATATCTTATCTGTAAGAATGTACTGTGAGCTTTGTGTAGTGGCCCTAATTGAATTAAATACCATGGCTCGTCATAATGTGTTAATCTGAAATTATTGTTAGATAGTATTGTTTGTCACTTTCTGGACTTCTGCCAAAACTACAGATTCCAGATGATCCAGTTGTACTTTTGTTCTGAATACACAAGACATCTTTGAATAGCTCAAAACAGCTCACCCACCTCTGTGTTGTACATTGTTATCATACGGTGCCTAATGTTTAAGCTAAAGTTCATTTAACACCAGTTTTACGTCAGTCCGGTGAACTATGCCCTGCTAACTTTAGAGCACTTCGAAGCAAAAATCGTCTAGACTTGTGTAGACTAAATTTTTTTTAACTCTCTTCCAGTTTCACAGTAACTTGCTTTCGCTCTCTAAATATCTTCTACTTTTACTTTTGGTTAGATTTATTTGTTATTACATTTGTATGATAATTTCCTGTTTTATAGTTTTTGTCAGTTTTGAGCAGCAGATACATGATCGATCCTACCTTCGTCATATTCTGTTTTGCAAGAGTTCAGTTTGTTCTCCTTGACCCTTGTAAATCTCAAAATGTAACATTATAGTGACGTGTGTCAGAATGTGAACTCGGTGTCAAACTGCAGTGGTTCGGGACATACGATTTGTTCTCACAAACATAAGTGAATAAACAGTTTGAAGAAGAAAGGGATGCATCGATGAATTATTTGCCTTGTGATAAAGAATATCCCCTTCTTCGTTTAACTGTTTATTTACATAAAGCTATAGGATCCTTTTTAATTTAGTAGCTTTTTTTGTGTGTGTGAGTTAACAGTTGTCTTTTTTTGGTAAATTTGCAGATGTGGCGGTACAGTGGGTGCCATTGCGACCTGCCCACTAGAGGTGTTGAAGACAAGGCTACAATCATCAGGTCTGACGCTCAGACCAGTGTTTCAGGTGCAGCTTGGTACTGTCAGCGGAGCTGGCGTAATTAGACCGGGACCAGTAACGCCGCGCCTCATGCAGGTCCTACGGTAAGCAGGAGCGTTTTAAACACTACAAGCAATTGGAAACATACATGTGGCTTTCAGTGTACGTGCAGGTTTTTTTTTTTTTTTTTTTTTTTTTTTTTTTTTTTTTATAAAAAAATTAAAAATCCAATACAAATATGTTGAGTAAATGCGTTGACTGAAATCTGCGAGATAATCCAGTGGCTAAGAACATCCGTAGTGCAGAAGGGTGAATTAATAAAGCTGATCAGTTCCCTACAGTAAAGGACAAGACAGTGCTTTGCTGCCAGATTGCAACAGTGTTGTATAAAAGCTGATGAGGGACGAGATGGCATGCATCCATGTCCTTTTCTGGGAGGTCAGCCATTGCACCCGTGGAGGCCTGGCAAATGCATTGAGAAGGCCATGTTGTCACATGGCTCCTCCACGCTAGATCATATTACTCCTAGCCAGCACAGGCTGATTGTGCCTGAACTCAAAGTGTGAGTTCTTTTTCAGCATATTTTCTTGTCTGCTTCTTTTTGCAATGACTGCAAAAATGATTTTGACTATATATAATAAACATGCCATGTCATTGAGATTATGAAATGGCTTTCTTGTGGTTTGTTCTCTGTTAAAGTTTGATAGAGTTCTGGGTAAATGTACTTGATAGTGAATGTCAGGTGTGATGTATGTGTGATGGACTTTGTCAAGGTTCATATTTTGAATGCTTAGTTACAAGGTATATTAACCTTTTTTTCTGTACTGAATTGGATTTATCTAAGGTCCTCATGTATGGAATGTTAATTCTGTAATTTGAGACTGCAGACTTTAAAGTTTTTGTTGCTCCCAGTACACCTGATGTACTAATGGAGTGCTGAATCAGATGGATTACTTACAGGGCTGAGAGTTGAGCGGCATTGTGCATGGATGAAAAAGATTTCAAGCTTGCCCATGCTAAAATGTTTTCTGTTCTCAACCAGCCATTAAATTCTCAGTGTAATTAAACATGGAGGTTTTCCAAGAAGCCCTGTTCAAACATCCTGCCTCATAGCACTTCCCTCAGCAATGCCGAATTTCAAGCCATAACTCCGGTTAATACAAGTTTATGGTTTGGACACACACATTGTTGCCTGTAAAGATTACTTACAATGATTATGCAGTGAACAAAGATGGCTGAGTTCATGTTTACTTAAGGACTAGATGATTAACTTTTCTGACCTTGAGATCAACCATGAAGCCAGTTTGCATTGAAAAAAAAAATAGCTAAGCTGAACACTGCTCTTTTGCTGCCAATCAATAATATGGAACTATATTCACTAAACCCCAAACACTGTGTCATCTGAACTCACTGAACCAGTGGTTGTCTTCTTTGTTTTCTTAAGTATGTCCTTGTTTTGACCAGGTCAATGTTGGAAAAAGAAGGACCAAGTTCGCTCTTCCGAGGACTGGGTCCAAATCTAGTTGGCGTTGCGCCATCAAGGTAAAAAGTAAATCCGGTTTTAACTAATAATGTAGTTTTTGAAAAGATGTATTGAAGCTATGAGCTATATATTACTGCACGATGACATTTGTTAGTTGAAAAGAGATCAGTTAAGTAGTCAATACTGTAGATTCTATATATATATATATAATTTTTTTTTATTTGTAACCTTTAGCTTATGTCAGACATGGAAACAATAAGTTATGAATATGCAACTAGACCTCCAGCTGCTTGTTCTTCATGTAGCAGCGATGCAGCGCAGCCTGTTTTCGAAGTGCATGAAAGAAAACAGCCGGAACAGACAGTTCTGTACGCTGTGGGCACTGACACAGCCTGTGTGTTTAAACCTGGCAGGCTGTCATCAGTCGTTTCTTCTTACAATGAAATGAGCTCCTTAGCTACACAGGGTGTTAAGCAGAATGCAGACATAACGTTCCTCTCACTTTTTATCTAAACTGTTTTGCTTTTTGTTCTTCCTCAGGGCAATATACTTTGCAGCCTACTCCAAGTCAAAAGAGGCCTTTAATGGCATCTTTGTGCCAAACAGCGGAGCAGTGCACATGTCTTCAGCTGGATTTGCAGGTGAGACACTCAGAGTACACTTAAGGGGGTCAAGCCACAGCTGCCAACATGTATGATTATTTCTTTATTTTACTGACTGTTTGCTTATTCCAGAAGTTCATTTGTTAAACACTAGGTGTCACCATGAATCTAATCTGATCGCTCATGTTCTCCTCTTTCTCCTCTTCATACCATGATTAACCTTTATTCTACTGAATTTCCGGGTAGACAATGTTGCCAAGTGTTTTTAAGGTAATAACAATCTGAAAGGCTATATAGCAAATTTCAAGGACAATATTTTTTTCCCAGCAACCTCTAAAGTGTGTTCGATCTGATTGGAGTCTGTTGGTGTAAATAGCTAGTAGGAGCCCTGTTTTATTAATTAAACAACACAGCATCCAGGCAAAAGTGAAAGACATGCAGATTATGATCAAATCAGTGCAGTTCTACGAGTTAAACAGGCCTGCTATTTTGTTTATTAGTTTGTAGCCTCTGTCTTATTTTTAACTGGACTGGTGACTTGCATCTACGAGAATCATTTTTCTTTATGAAATGAACTTGTATTTAGGAGAATAGTGCATTTGTTTATTTGTGATTGCATGTTTTCCCTTTTTTTTCAGCATTTGTAACAAACTCCTTGATGAACCCCATCTGGATGGTCAAAACCAGAATGCAGCTTGAAAAGAAGTATGTGGATACTCCAATTCTGTAACAGAAATTTGTAGGTTAGACTGTACCCAACATGCTATTTGGCAATGTAATCTGTACGTGTCTAACGTGCTGTTCGACGGGGCGTATAAAAGTCATTAATAAGATCCTGCTGATGGGCATGTGATTTGGAAGCACTGCAGTATAAATATCCTCTCACTGTGCCACTTGTAGCTTAAATGGCTTGAGATATATTTATCCCTGCGCAGTCCAGTGCACCCTTGAGGGTCACAAGAGAACAGAATGTTTGCAGCCTTTTCTAAACATAGTCCTGTAATGAAAAGCCTTGCCCACTCTACGCCCCTGAAACATTGCACATTGAATTCATGTTTAAACAGGAAAAAAATAGCAAAGCAGATGTTACCTAGTATACCAAATGTACTCAACCTGAATATTCTATGGTCATTTGGGAACTGCAGCCTGTTTCACAGTTATCACACAACCTACATTATAACCTAGTTTAAAGTGGTCCTGTAGAGAATTTACTAATTAACCGCTTTTCCTTCAGGGCACGAGGCGAGAAGAAGATGAACGCATTGCAGTGTGCACGCTATGTATACAGGACAGAAGGTGTACGAGGCTTTTACCGGGGCCTCACTGCATCGTACGCGGGAATCTCGGAGACCATGATTTGCTTCCTCATCTACGAGACTCTGAAGAAGCGCATAGCGGAGAGTCAACTCATGTCTGCCAACAGCGATGGAGAAAAGAGTGCCTCGGACTTCCTAGGCCTTATGTTAGCAGCTGCTTTTGCCAAAGGCTGTGCTTCCTGCATAGCATATCCACATGGTATGGAACACTCCTGAAATTCTGAATACTGTTGGACATACTGTTAAATTGCATGTATTTTTACACAGTAAAAAATGTCATTTCAACAATGCAGAATAATTGCAAGTCATCCTTGTGCTGTATGTAACTGTATTCTTATCATACTTCCTACATTCAGCAGGTTTTTTTTTCCTGCTGTGATCTGACACCCTGTCTTTCCTGTCTCCCCTACAGAGGTTATTCGGACAAGGCTGAGAGAAGAGGGCAGCAAATATAAATACTTTTTCCAAACGGCCCGCTTGGTGGCAGTGGAGGAGGGCTACGCTGCTTTTTACAGAGGACTCATTCCACAGCTCATTAGGCAAATTCCCAACACAGCTTTAGTGCTCTCCACCTATGAGCTCATTGTCTACCTGCTGGGGCAGCCATCTAAATAAAGCCCAGTATAACTTGCACAGAGACTTTAGGACCTGCAATTAAACTTGGATAAAATGAAACCTGTTGTTTTTGCCTAAGGATGCAGGTTGGCTGTAGAATCCAAAGACGTTACAGGAAAAAAGAGCCTATTTTTTTATTTGGATGCATATATTCTACTAGATGTAAAAAGTTTGATTTACATTTATTGTGCATCATCACTGACACTTTAATTTCAAATGTGTGAAATATTAATATATGGTACAAATGTAAGGTTTAGAGCCAAGTGTTAATATTGCATCACTGTACAGAAAGAGGTCATCCTAAAGCACCTATTGATATTAAGTTAACTAAATTATTCTTATTTTCGTGTTTTTGTTTTTGTTTTTTTAGTTGTAGTTTTTAATTTAACTCACGGTTCTGTCCACTCTGCTATTTGTCCTAAAAGATGCTAAAGCTGAACTGTCCAGTGGATCCTGTTTTACTGAATAGGAAGGATGCTGTTATGAAGATGTGACGGATAGCTCTTTTGGACATACTGTACAACTGTGATGTCGAAATAGTTTTGTTCATGTTCATCATGTAGTGATCTTAGTTGTTCATGTCTGTTTACTGTTCTGTTTGTGACGGTCGGTTTGTCTTTTACAGCAAAAGGAAAATACGTACACAAGCAGGAGTTCAATAAAAATAATACTGAACTGAACTGCATTTACTTTACTTTTTTTTCTGCATTTAAGCACAAGGTGAAGACCAAATATAACTCCTGATCTGTACTACACTGTGTCTATGATCAGCACAACTTTTCTACGAATTCAAACTTTTCATTGTCACATAACTGTGCATTAACTAATTCTAAATGCATGACCTGTGGCAGTGCAAGATGTGTCTACATTGACATTAGTTTATAATTATGTCACATTTAACCTGTTTGTGTATCTTTATTCAATCTTCAGATTTTAAAGCCCTTATACAAAGCGTCATTGTTCAAAAATACCTCCTGTCTATTCTCATTAATTTTCCCAAGAATAGTTTGCATCTGGCCAGTGAAAATGCAGTGGGTTTATATGTATTTATGATGTAGCGTTTAAACTGATTTCCTTTTAAGGATCGTGTCAAGTTTATGCTCTGGAAGGCTGCCGGCCTTTTTAAGGATTTGTGGGTTTTTTTCCTGTGCTAGTAGACTTAATTAATTTAATGAAGTCTGTGGAAATCTGCTGTTGAGCTGAAGCCCACACAGACATGGAGAGAACAATCGAAACTCACAGTACAGACAGTCAGCCGTCAGCACTGATGTAGAGAACCTGGAGGTATAATAAGGCCAATTCACCAGTGTGTTGCTTCGAACTCAAATATACTACATGACTGATAATTTGTGGACATCTGATCATCTTATCCATGTATAAACTTTGAACAAAGCAGTTCAGATTTAGTCATCCTTTTCCTGTTCTATATATTCCTGTAATAACTTCCATGCATCTGGGAAGACTTTCCACTAGATTTTGGAGTGTGTCAGTGTTCCATTCAGTCCCATCAGCATCTGTGAGTTCAGACACACCTTCACAGTCCCATTTCATCCCAGTGGTGTTGAGGTCATGGCTTTATGAAGGACACTCATGCTCTTAAGCACCAACCACAGCAAACTAAGATAAGATATACGTTTATTCATCCCACAATGAGGAAATTTCTGTTACAGCAGCAAAATATATAAAAAGAATAGGGACATAATACACTGGACCATCTCTATACCCTCACCAGGTTGCTGGAGGGTTCATGGGAGTTTGCCCAACCAGTCCACATGTGTTTTGTGGATCTGGAGAAGGCATTTGACTGTGTCCCTCGTGATGGCCTGTGGGGGGTGCTCTGGGAGTATGGGGTCCGGGGCCCTCTGTTAAGGGCTGTTCGGTCCCTATATGACCGGAGCAGGAGTTTGGTTCGCATTGCCGGGTGTAAGTCAGACTTGTTCCCGGTGCATGTTGGACTCCGGCAGGGCTGCCCTTTGTCACCGGTCCTGTTTATTTGTTTATTATGTTCATTATTTATATGGACAGGATTTCTAGGCGCAGTCGGGGGTCGGAGGGAGTCAGGTTTGGGGACCACAGGATTTCGTCTCTGCTTTTTGCAGATGATGTTGTCCTGTTGGCTTCTTCAAATCAGGACCTTCAGCATGCACTGGGATGGTTTGCAGCCGAGTGTGAAGCGGCGGGGATGAGAATCAGCACCTCCAAGTCCGAGGCCATGGTTCTCAGCCGGAAAAGGGTGGCTTGCCCTCTTCAGGTTGGTGGAGAGTTCATGCCTCAAGTGGAGGAGTTTAAGTATCTTGGGGTCCTGTTCACGAGTGAGGGAAGGATGGAGCGGGTGGTCGACAGGCGGATCGGTGTATCTTCCGCAGTGATGCGGTCGATATACCGATCTGTTGTGGTGAAGAAAGAGCTGAGCCGCAAGGCGAAGCTCTCTATTTACCAGTCGATCTACGTTCCTACCCTCACCTATGGCCATGAGCTTTGGGTCATGACCGAAAGGACAAGATCCCGGATACAGGCGGCCGAAATGAGTTTCCTCCGCAGAGTGGCTGGGCGCACCCTTAGAGATAGGGCGAGGAGCTCAGTCACTCGGGAGGAGCTCAGAGTAGAGCCGCTGCTCCTCCACATTGAGAGGGGTCAGCTGAGGTGGCTCGGGCATCTGTTTCGGATGCCTCCTGGACGCCTCCCTGGGGAGGTGTTCCGGGCATGTCCAACCGGGAGGAGGCCCCGGGAAGACCTAGGACACGCTGGAGGGACTATGTCTCTCGGCTGGCCTGGGAACGCCTCGGTATTCCCCCGGAAGAGCTGGAGGAAGTGTCTGGGGAGAGGGAAGTCTGGGCATCCCTGCTTAGACTGCTGCCCCCGCGACCCGGCCCCGGATAAGCGGTAGAAAATGGATGGATGGATGGACATAATATAATATACAGTATATACAACACAAAATATATAAGAGAGTAGTGGTAACACTGAAAGACATATTGCACATAGGTTATATTGCAAATTTTTCAAAGTTTCTGTTATTGCACATGTTTAAAATACATTGTTATTGTTTATTATTGCAGCTAAACAGTAATAACAGTGTGTATTATGGTGACTGGTTCACTGGGAGCAGTTTTGATTGTACAGTCAGTCTAAAAGCAGCAGGGAGAAAAGACCGTCTGTATCACTCCTGACCTCAACACCACTGGGATGAAATGGGACTGTGACTGTGTGTCTGACTTCACAAATGCTGATGGGACTGAATGGAACACTGACACAGTCCGTCACTGAAGGAGCTAATCAGAGATGAAACTGTGAGAGTCGTTCTCCAGCAATTATGATAGTTTTGCTGCCATCCTCCTTTCTCCCACCTCCTGTACAGTGTTCAGAGGAATTATCAGAACTTAGTTGGCCTTCCTGAACAGCTTGTCCAGTCTCTCTTCCTTTCTGCAGTAGTAATGCTGCTGCACCAGCAAACCACACCATAGAATATGGCTGAGGCCACCACAGAGTCAAAAAAGGTCTTTAGTGGCTCTCCCTGCACTCCAAAAGACCTTAGTCTCCTCAGCAGAAAGAGTCTGATCTGTCATTTCTTATAGATTGCCTCAGTATTGTCTGTCCAGTTTGCTGTTCAGTTGAACACCCAGGTATTTGTAAGAGTGGATTTAACTAGGCGCAGCTCTGTTGGCACCAGTCCACAAAGTTCTGGATCAGACCTCTGTACTCCCTGCCATCATCATCTGTGATCAGATCGACGATATAAGAGTCATCAGAGAACTTCTGTAGGTGACATCTTGCTGAGCTGAACATGAAGTCTGCGGTGTAGAAGGTGAAGAGGAATGGGGCCAGAACCGTTCCCTGCGGGGCTCCAGTGTTGCAGACAACCATGTCAGACTCACAGTCACGAGTAGTCCAAGCACACAGATGATGGTTCACTCCTATGTACACCATCTTATCCCTCAGGAGCACAGGTTGGATGGTGTTAAAAGCACTGGAAAAGTCAAAAAACATGACTCTCACTGTGCTCCCAGCCTTTTCCAGGTGAGAAATAGTCCGATTTAGGAGGAAGATGACAGCATATTCCACTCCAATGCCAGGTTGGTAGGCAAACTAAAGTGTATATAGTGATGGGCTCACCAGAGATCGCAGATGAGTTAGCACCAGCCTCTCCAATGTCTTCATCAGATGCGAGGTCAGTGCTACTGGTCAGTAGTCCCCAAGGTCTTTTGGGCGCAACTTCTTTGGTACAGGCACCACACAGGATGTTTTCCATAGCTGTGGCACCTTCCCCAGTTTCAAGCTCATTTTGGGCAAGGACATTGTCATGTTGAAACCTGTTTAAGCCTTTTAGTTCCAGTGAAATTAAATTGTAATCATACAAAGGCATTCTCTATACAGCTATGTGCTTCCACATGGTGGCATCAGACTGGATGCAGTCGGGTGTGCACATAACTTTGGCCATATAATGTAAAATATTATACTATAACTTAGTATAATACAATATTATTAAAATATACCACTAAAATCAAGTAAAAGCTTTATATTTCCCTCAGGTAAACGAGATGGTATCAGCTGTATTGAGATTGAGATAAAAACGTTTAATCCATGAACCATACTCAAGCCACCGACTTTTATTATGACACGTTTCGACTCATAACCCGGATGCGCTCATATAGTTGATTGACGCACGCTTTTGTTAGCGCGTGTATGCACAAATGTGCAGCTAGTGGGGAAATACTTCGGTTAAATACGCTAAAGCTAATTCTTCAATGGAGCTGGTGAACCAGATGTTGGTGCAGTATCCAGAGCTGCTGTACAGTGGCGTCGGGGTCGCGGCTTGTCTCAGCGGCGGCGCGCTTATTTACAACATCACGAACAGGTACCACGGTGTCGCGCACGCGCGTGCGCGCTATCGCAGACCCTGAGGCCCGGTGCACGAGCCTGATACATTTAAACACTTTGTATAATTTTTCCCACAAATATTGCTTTGTCTCTGTGTGAATAATACAAAATTACACAATCTTAAGTCAATATATATATGTATTTAAATAATTTTACATTTGATCATCTATAAAGATAATAGCTGTTAGCTTAGCTACAGATAGCACTTTCATAACTGTTTGTTTTTGCCCCTTAAACCTGACTTTAAAGTGTCAGATCCGTTTAAAAACCATCTGTTTTTATGTCTAGTGGAGAAAATAAGTTAAACACGGTATTATTTCTAAAAGAACAGATTTCGCATCGTGTTTGCTAGTCGATTGTTGATATTCGTTACTTATGCAAATGAGGCGTAATCTAATTGAATATGCATTTATTTGCATACGTAATAATAAACAAGCCAAGCCAAGGTTTTAATTTTTTGGATGAAATTGTGTAGGAAAATATATTTTTTCTAATGAAAATAAGTAATTTGTTATTAATACACAACATTTTCAATATATAATATAAAAGATCAATATTCTGAAGTAATTATGGACAGGAATTAAGGTTTCAAGAAAAAAATTCAAGAATTTAGGTTTTGAATATAGAAAACTGTTTTTTTTTTAAGTGATTTGCATTATGGAGTTTGCATATTGGAAAGGATTTGGTTTAGAAAGGATGTGATGCTATTGAGACCTACCTGTAACTTTTGAGTGCTTGTGTAAAGTGGGTGAAGCTTAAAGTTTGGTGGTTGAGAGTGGCTCGTTTGTTGTTGTTTTTTTAAATTGCTATTTATGTCAACATTAAATTATCCAAAAAAAAAGAAAATAAAAATTTGAAGAGACCAAAGTTTCTTTTTTGTTATAGTGTCTTGCCTTCACTGTGTACGTGTAATACACATAACAATGAGTGACAATTTAATTTAATTTCAGCATGAATTGTGGTTGTTGGACAGATATTGGGTCTTTATTGTCCTTACACATGTTTTTTTGCTAAACCTGTTCAAGAGTAAATATGTATGAATCTAGAGTAATGGATTGTCATAAAAGCATAAAATTTAACATTTGCACATTTTTATTTGATTATAATTAACAGTGTGTTTTAAATACATAATATTCTCAAATAAATCTTTTTAATCTTTAATATTTTTTAATTTTTAAATTTTTTTTGTAGGAAGAAACCAACACATGTGAAGGTGAATTGTTGGTTTTGTAATCAGGACACAGAGGTCCCGTATGGAAACAGGAACTGCTGGGACTGTCCTTACTGTGAGCAGTACAACGGCTTTCAAGAGGTACCGTCTTATCAAAGCGATCAAAACAATATAGACGTGTGTTAAGTACTGAAAATGTGCATGGCTTGTCAATTAAAAAATGTTTAAAAATGCTTTTGTTAAAAAAACAACAACTGTAGAATGGCGACTATAACAAACCAATCCCCGCGCAATATATGGAGCACCTCAACCACGGAGTGTCTGCCGGCCTACCTGTGTCTGAAGCCCCCAAGACTTTGCAGTGGGTAAACTGCCAAATGCTGCTGTGTAAGAAATGCAACAACCACCAGACCGTGAAGATTAAACAACTGGCATCATTCAGTCCCAGAGAAGAGGTATGGGTGGATTTTTTTTTTATTATTATTATTATTATTATTTTTAATTATTATTATTAAAAACTGGGGGTGTGGTGTACAGTAGGGTAAATGGAGGTCTCAGATCTCCAGCTTGGAAATCTGTATAATAAATCCGATGTTAGGGGGGGCACGGTGGCTTAGTGGTTAGCACATTCGCCTCACACCTCCAGGGTCGGGTTTCGATTCCCGCCTCCGCCTTGTGTGTGTGGAGTTTGCATGTTTTCCCCGTGCCTTGGGGGTTTCCTCTGGGTACTCCGGTTTCCTCCCCCGGTCCAAAGACATGCATGGTAGGTTGATTGGCATCTCTGGAAAATTGTCCATAGTGTGTGTGTGTGTGTGAGTGAATGAGAGTGTGTGTGTGCCCTGCGATTGGTTGGCACTCCGTCCAGGGTGTATCCTGCCTTTATGCCCGATGACACCTGGCTCCCTGTGACCCGAGAAGTTCGGATAAGCAGTAGAAAATGAGTGAGTGAGTGAGTGAGTGAGTGAGAAATCCGATGTTTTAAATGAAGACACTGTACAAATGTGGAGTACAACGCATGGCCAAGACTGAAGCTGAGATCCTGGTGTGTGAACGAATGGATAAATAAATAAATTGGTGCAGACCAGTAATATGGATACTTTTTTCTCAGCAATCTGGCTGCTCATCAATTATTGGATGCAGATTTAGAGAAATGACTAGCCTGACAGCTGGGATAAGCAGAATCCATAGACTGTTAGTTTTTACTTACAGCTGCCAAGTGAACAAGTAGTTTACACAACCTGAGAAAGTAAATACCTCCTACTGGCTTTTGAAAACCAAAAACATGGTAACTCTTTGCCAGAATATTCTCCAGTGACAATTTGGTGACTTCTTGGAGGTCACAAACACAATGTGCTACATTAAACACTCAAAGATTTAGGCTGATGACTGCACACAACATATACTATTTGTTTTCCCTTTTGTTTGTATTATTGCACTTAACTAACAAGATGGCTGCACGTTATAACAGCGTAGGTTAATTTAAGAGTTTCCTACTGTTGTCACTTCACACTGCCTTTCCAGGAATGTATCAGTTTATGTTGACAAATGAGCACTTTGGAAATTTTCCCAGAAATTCAGAACGTGTACTTGGTCTTGTCGCTGTTGATTACCTCATCACTCTTTTGGAGATGAATTCTCTCATTCTCTCTCTCTCTCTCTCTCTCTCTTGCGCTCTCTCTCTCACTCTCTCTCACTCTCAATCACACACACACACACACACACACACACACACACACACACACACACACATATACAGCTGTACTTAATCAAGATTACATTACAAGTGACAAGTCATCCATCAATTTCTTTAAAAAATCTTAAAAGCAAACTTTTACATTTTCATTAAAGCATTAATAACCCAATATGGTGATGTATACTGTTATTGGCTACATTTTTTGAAGAGAGGAGTTTATTTAACACCTGTACAGTCTCCTTGTGTGAGCTGGAACTTTGATTGAAAGCTTGGCAAAACTGTTCCTTGGACATTTGTCTCTCTTCATTTTATTTCACTCTTTGTTCGTTGGAAAAACATAGTGTCAATAAGATTTATTATATGAGTTTCCCTTCTACAATCAGGGCATTTGATAAGAATCTCTACCCTGAAACTGACACTCAGTCATTTCTATTCAGTGTCAGTCATAAACGCTGAGTAACTCTCGGTTGAAAAAGTCTTTGTGTTATTTGTTTCTGTATGGTTTTAAGCTTGCCTGATGTCCAAAGCTTTTTTTTTTTCTGAAGGACAATTATGATGAAGAGATTGAGGTGTACAAGCATCATCTTGAGCAAACGTACAAATTGTGCAGGCCGTGTCAGACTGCAGTGGAGTACTACATCAAGCACCAGAACAGGCAACTGAGAGCTCTGCTCCTTAACCACCAGCTCAGACGCAGCCGAGATGCAGACAAGGCCTACGTTACGGTCAGTGGATTGCTCAGAGTTTTCAGCGTCAGCTGAGATCAACACACTAAATTAAGAATCATTTTTTAATTCTTAAAAATTTATTTATTTGTAGGTGTATTATTCGTACTTGGGCTCACTAATAACATTGCAGCTTTCCCTAGAATCAATAACTCTCCTGTCTGTCGGCTTGTATTATTTTTATAGTGATTTAATTGTACTTCTCTCTATATGTGTCGAACAGTCGAGTGAATGGTGTTTTAGCTCTCTGTATTAGTCTCAAATAAAAAAAAAAATCACTGTTAAATTTCTTATTTATCCCATTGAAACCGTCCTAGTTAGCATAAGAACCAATAACTGAGTGTGTGAGACATCCAGTGATATGAGAAAAGGCCTGTTTAGTCTCTCCAGCTTGAGGATTAAACATCTCAACCATGTACATACCAGCTCATAAGCTCCTTGTCTCTTTGGTACAGAGCTCCTTCACAGTCTCCACTCCTGTTTGGCTCGTGATGCTGAGAACCATGGCTTTCCTCACTTGTGCTTTTCTGGTCGCCCTGGCTGCGTACGGATCTGGAGACTTATCCTTCCCCTCTGACAGCGCTCAAATCCCGAAGGGAGGAGTCGCACCCCTCAAACACACTCTCCAAAATGACACAGAAGCCAAGGTCAATGACAGCAGCCAAAGCAGGCAGATGTGGAGCGATCTGGTGGGCCTTCTTCCAGAGGAGGCAGTAGAGAACGCTAAGCTGATCTGGGAGTCTGGAAGCAACCATCAGATGGCTGTCGCTTCTGTCGGCCTTTTGACATGCATCACCGGTGTCCTAATGGCAGGACCTGTCAGGTGAAATGCACTCCACCCCCGCCCACAAAAAAAATTATCATGTTGTATCTGTAGTAATTCCATCTACTTCTTTTCTTTTCTGCTAAAGGTTAAGGAGAATTGATGCCTTTGCTTCTTTCCTCTGGCTCCTCGTGTTATGCCTGTACTCTGTTGAGTTTTACTTGAAGACGGACATCCCCCATTGGCTGGATGCAATCAAGCTTGGCGCCACCTCCTTGTGTTGCTTGGTCGGATTCGCCGCAGCCGTGGCCACGCGCAAGCCCACGAGTCAGAGAAGATCCAGAGGCCGCAGGTCAGAATCCGAACAGTGACACTTCACATCATTTATAAGGAATAGTTGTGCGGGTTGCAGTGTAGGACTTCTTCTGTTTGGAGTACTGCATTTGCATTCATCGTCTTTTCTCCTCCATGGATGTATACCTGCTATATGTTTTCAACCATCAGTACCGTCTTGTGGCTGTCATCATTTTGTATCTTGTAGCTTTAGGAAAACTTCAGTGTGAACGTTCACCCAGCTAATGTGGCGACACTGTCAGGGTTTTTTTTTTTTTTTGAGGGACCTCAACACCTTAGTTGTAGAGAAGATCCAATTAAAATAAAGAAATTTAGCTGAATGTAATTGGCAAAATTTTTTTAGATTTTTAATTTGAATACAATTGCCATTATTCTACATCCCGGATGTCTTTGCTTAAATGGCGCTTCCCCTTTACCTACTGTTTAGTAGCACTCTACATTTTTATAAAGGATTTATTCTATAACATGGTTTAATCTGAAAATCCTGCTGACTATTATTTATCTTGTCACTATCACTACAACAATGCTAATGCTAATTTTCCACAGCTAATGGATTCTCTGTGTTCTCACCATGATAACAGGCTAATAAGTGTTCATTTACCTCATGAAAAAAAACAAAATGTCTCCTATTTTAACAAAATTAAGCTAATGCCTAAAGATTCTACACATTGCCAGATGTTCGTAAAGTTACTTTGGTCTGGAAAATATGGTACTTATATTTGACTTTGGTGTGGAAAATATGGTCTGATATTTATTGAAAGGTGGTCAGTTTTTTTTTTATCTACTGGTTTGAAAAATAATACACTACTAATACAGAATCTTCACTAAACATTAATAATCAAAGCATGCGTTTATTTGAGATTGTTTCTTGTCTTACTGTGTGAGGGGAAAAAAGCTATATTCAAGATGCTGGTAATTTAGTCTCAAAATATTAGCTGACTTTTACTTGAAATTGGAGTCACTGTTTTTGTCCAAATCAAATCATGTATGTATATTATAGTTAAACGAACTTTATAAAGACAAGGGTTTTCCTGTGTGAGGTGACCTGAAAATAATCTGAATGGTTTTGGGAAGCTGATATAATAAAGACAAAATAAGTCATTAAAAGAGTCAAAACAATGCTAAACAGTTATTAGTGTTAGTGGCTTTGTAATAACCAAGGAAGTGGCAGAAGATCCAAGACAGCATCCCTGACTTCTGATGGACATCTCAGCTGGCTTTTTGTGTGTGTGTGTTTGTGTGTGTGTGTGTGTGTGTGTGTGCACTAATGACGTCCAAGTATGATTTTGTTTTTGTCTTTGGATAAAAGGAATGTCTGTTTTCGCCATTTTAATGAGTTGAATTTTCATGTATTTGATGAGGAATATAAAATCTTATTGCCCAGTATTAGTATTTTATTATTACTTATTTTATTCAATGAAACAAATATTCCTATTAGCACAGGAAATATCTGCAACTGCCAAAGCGCTGATGTCAAACACAGTCCTTAAAAAGAATTAACGTCAGTTTAGTGCTCCTTGCACATCTGCTGCTTTTGGAGGAAATGATTCAGTGTAAATAAGCATTTTATAAATATGGTTGCCATAGTCGCAGAGTGCCAATACGTACAATTCGGAAGAATATTTTATAAATTTTGACCCTCATGCTACAGAGATACTAGAGAAAGCCGCTGATCCAGTTTGATCTAGGTGAACTTTTAACTTGTAAATTTTTACGAGCCCTAGACGTGCCAGCCAATCAAAAACCATATGGGTGTGAAAAAGGTAGGAAAAATAATGGAGGTTGCACATTATTGAGTTATGCTTCCAACAGATATTTACCTCAGTGTTTTCCTACTGCTGCATGGCACAATTTTAAGGAAAACCAATCCAGTCTGTACACAAGGGTTTTTGTGGTAATATTTTTCCCCCTCTCTATTCAGTCAACTTCCTCAGCAATGATTTCACGCCGTTAATGTTTTCAATTCATCATGATCTAACCTTTTAACGTTGACTCTTTATCCTCAGTCATTTCTCTTGGCTTGAATTGATTAACACACAAACACACTGCTAAATTATTGTTCTTGGTTGAATATTAGAAGAAGCAATATCTCCAATATCAGGGTATTTGAAATAAATGAAATTTATAATAATTTTATGTTTGGGGGAAACACAGCTGATCTAGCTTTAATTGAATCCATAATAACGTAAGACATTTTTTAATATATCATTAGAGTAAATGTAGAATTGTATGTGTAAAATTGCTGTAGGTTGTGAAGTAAAAGTAAACTGTAATGTCTGGTTTAGTAAGGAAATCTAAATTGTTGTGTGAAGATTCTCATTTACTTGTATTGCATCTAGGTGTGTTACGGTGTCATGGTTTAACAGCTGGTCATGGGCGCTATATGACCACTGTTACGTCACTGTAGACTTTTTCAAATTGTTTCAAATTGTTTCTCAGTACTTGGTATTGCACTGAAAACCATTTGGCTGTTTAATTCACTTCTGACATAAATACGTTACCTTTTGTATTTTTTCCATGTTTGTAACTTTACCATATTTGACAGCTTTCAAATGCAGAAAAAATATAGCATTGCTGACTAGAAATATAGAAAGCATGTAGTTTTCACTCGGTGCAACCTTTTTTCTCATATCCTATCCTCAATTCCTTGTAACCTGAGAATGACATTTTCCAAAACCTTTTACACTGTCAGTATTTACCACAGCGTTTGTCTTCATGCAGAAATGTCCCATCTTATGTACCGGTGCGAACTGTTTTGAATGAATGAATGGTCTGCTAATCGCTTGTTATAACCACAAAACCCCATTCAGTACTAGAAGTACATCCTAGAAGTAGAGTTTGACGGCAGTGAATCATGAGATGCATGATTTCCACTAACGATTACATAGAATCTGGTGCTTTTTGGATTCACACAACAAAGGATTTGTTGTTGTGTCTCCCAGATCTCTTCACAAGGTTGTTTGACCACGATGCGCCTTTAAAACTCATTGGGTCTGTTTTATTCACACCTGCACTTGCCGCCTGTATGTTCTTGAATAGTTGATTGATACAGTGATACCGTGAAACCATGATCGTTTTTAGTCTAGGTGCTCCTGTTTGTGATCAGGCTGAGATTTGCAATATTCCCTGTTCTTATTTCATGTAAACACTATATATGAGATTTCTACTTATTGGATCTTTTGTTTTCACTTTGATTTAAGAAGTTATCAATACAATGTAGGTATTATTTATGAAATCTGTTACTTCATACAGCCCTCCTGAGAAAAGTGATGCTGAAAGTATTGTTATTGCATTCAGGGTGTAACTACTACATTAAACGTATATATACATATATATAGTGAGTTTTTATATATATATATATATATATATATATATATATATATATATATATATATATATATATATATATATTAGTGAATTTTGAGGTATTGGTATTGTTGTTAATGTGACTCCCCTTATTTGTGCCTAAAACCTGTAAAACATTAATCCATATTTTACACACAAAATGATTCCTCTGTTTCTTTATTGAACTTGAAATACAGCAAAATGTTTAATTCAGCTTGTTAAAGCTTTTACCAGTAGAGTAAGTCAGTGTTGATTGTTAAGTTTGTAATCACAAGTAATGTGATTTAGGTCAATATTTTTTTAGTTTTGTGTCAGACTAGTTTGCAGTTATGGTGTGTTAACTGATTGTTTTCTCGCACTTACGTTTAGTTATGGTGGTTAATGATTTTCTATATTCACGAATTACTGAGTGACTAACCAAATAAATATATTGAATTTGAAATTATACCACATTAAACTGAGACTTTACTGTAGTGACAATGAGTGTGTGTAGATGGACACTAATTATTGATTTTGGAAGATGTGGAGGTCTAAATGAATTTTAAATATCCACAGACTTGTTGTTATTCCTCCATATTACAAGATTATATTGAACTTGTAAATGTACTCGTTGTCATACCGTCCCACAGCCCAGTATTATTATTTTATGAATCTAAAAATTAAATCGTAAGTGCATATAAGCTAAAAAAAAATGTGAAACACAGTTCGTCACTGAGACATAAACATTTATTAAGGGGTTTTCATGTAATGTGAAGAAATGATTGTGAACAGTCAAGAGGTAAAGATTGCCCACAATGAACATGTAATTTTTTTTTTTTTTTTTAACTATCGTATTATGTGAAGATGTTTCAAGTTGTGTGTTGAAAGCAAAGAAAGCATGTCTGAATAAATTTAATTTGTTCTTTCTTTTTGCTTAAGTTCTGCTCCTGTATGTTTTATTGCTGTTTAAAATAAAGTGCTGTAAAATGTGAAGTGTGTATTTTCTGGATTTTCTTCTAGACAATTTTTATGTAAACCACCTACCAAGAAGATAGAGACATAGTCGATCATCGTGAAGCCTGTGAACATCTAAAAGAGGAATTGGCATAAAGATGAGACCAACTCATGCTCCTCTATATACTCTATATATCCCCTCTATATATGACTTTCTCAGTAAAATGAACCATGAACCATTATGAACCATTAACGTGAAACTTCTGTACCAAACAGTCAAATGTTTTCACATGCCTGCACATTTCATTTGTTGCTTAAAGTAAATCTTTTCATCACAGACAGGAGTTGAAGAGATGAATAGGTGTGACAGATGGGGTCAGTACTCATCTGCTCGTTTGTTTCAGGTATCTGTCTGGCAGTTCTTTTGGGATGTACTGCAGTGGTCAGTCCCCGGTGGTGTCTGGATCGTCTGCTTTCGTCCCCACTCCTCCTCCCAACCTGGCACAACTTCTAGCTCACCAACAAAGCCAGAAAACCCGTAGAGCATCACCCTCCTCGCTGCCAGGTCGTCTCAACAGAGCCCTCTCATTGGGCACCATGCCAACCCTCGCCAAGCAAGGTCAGACTATATTCTGCTTGAGTGCTTTCTTTCTCTCCACAGATTTATATCTTATTTATAGGCACTTTGGTATTATTCCTGAGTGCATAATTAATCAAATGTATGTTAAGAGATTTTTATTCTGAAATATTTTTTATTAGTGTATGTAATAAATAGCTTCCAGCCTGTTCTGCCCGCTGTTCAATAACATTTGTAACTATAGGTGTGTGTAGCAGTTTACACCGGACACGAGTCGATTCGATTCAGTTTGATTCTTGGAATATTTTTGAACTAAATTTGAATGAAGGAAAAACGATAGAAAACCTTTTATTTTTGACTCCTAAATAACTTAAGCCAGCATGTCGTTTTTTTGTCTGTATAAAACTAAATTAAATAAAAAAAATCATACAAACAGAAGTTTAATATTGTAAAGAAAATGCATTACAGGTTGACCATATTTACTTATTAATGAATACATTTACCCAAAAATTTGAATTAAATAAACAAAGTCTCTGACCTTAGAAACTGACCAGACCTGAGCTCAGCAGTAGCAGGGCTTGAAATAGAGCTTTAAAGTTGGCTGCTGAATCGTCGACTGCTGAGGTGTATGAATATGGTGATTCCTGGTAATCTTGCAAACGTTACACAAAATAATGAAATTGTTTCAACAGCATGTTCTCTGTATGTTTTAGCTTTGTTAGTCGGAACTTATGTTGTTCAATAAATGCAAATACATTAGATGCATAATTATTAGAACGCTGATTTTCAGCAAATGTGTATTTTGCATTCACAATCCGCCATAGTCATGTTTGTGTTGTGATGTATTGTGTTACAATGCATCGTAACCCTAAATAAACTGGGTTGCCTAGTGATTAAGCTATTGGACTACCAATCGGACGGTAGTGAGTTCGAATTGCAGGTCCACCAAGATGCCACTCCTGGGCCCCTGAGCAAGACCCTTAACCCTCAAGTTCTCAGCTGTTTAAATGAGATAAATGTAAGTCGCTCTGGATTGCCGTAAATGTAAATCAAAGTAGCCGGATTCCACAAATGTATCATGGATCCTCCACTTCCTGGATAGCCTCGTTAAGGTTTACTAGAGAAAGGAGAGAGTGTATTGATGTATTCGGGTTAACGGTCAGAGAATGTGAGGGTGGGTGTGGCAGGGTTGGGGGGTGTCTTTAGGTAAGGCTTTCCTGGTGGACCTGTGAAGAGGTAATGATAAGATATACCTTTATTTGTCGCACAATGGGAAAATTTCAGTTTTCACATATCCCAGGCAATAATGAAGTCAGAGCGCAGCGTCAGCCATCGTGCGGTGCCCCTGGAGCAGGTGAGGTTAAGGGCCTTGCTCAAGGAACCAACGTAGGTGTCTCAACAGCTTGTGGGCTTGAACCCTGAACTTCTGATTAGGAACCCAGCGCCTTGACTGCTGGACCATCACATCCTGATCATGAATAATAGGTGATGAAAATCATGAATAATAAGTCGTGCCTAAGACCTAAATTTGTGGAATCCTGCCCACTTCCCTCAGACAGAAGAAGCTGCTCGGTTGAGTATTAAAAAGCTTCGTTATAGCAAGAAGAAATTCCAGTTTGCATGACTCAACTTCCAGATAACAGCCCCTAAATGACCGAGAATTTTCACAGACAGAATATAGTGTATGTTACATCAGTCAGACTGAATTTATTTTTCATTCAAAGCAGAGGCCATGTGTCCTGTTTGTATACAGGCCTTAGGCTGTGGGCCAAACTGTGAAAGGTATCTGTGAATGTTCTGTCATGCAGAACCTGTGAAGGGCTGACGGGAATGACACGGGTCAATGCCTGTTTGAACGGAACGGGGAACTTCACTCGTCACTCAGGTGTGGCCGCACCTCTTACAGGAATCTGCCAAAGCATCTAGGTTTAGAAGTAAGCTGTCTTATAAATGGCTACCTCTAACGTTATGGGATTTTCCCATCAATAACAGGTGTCAGGTTACAGGAAGTCACTTCATCTGTTGTTACATGTTGTTGAACAGAAACTTGTTTCCTTATCTTGCACTGTTTGAAGACTTCTGTTTGCAATTTTAGGGCAATTTGCAAATAACATCGCTATCTATGAGCCAGAAATCGTGCAGCCCATTGAAAATTTTCGAAGATGTTCAAATCCAAAAATGGGGTTAGTCTTTGGGAGTGGTATTAAAATGACTGTTATGCCTTATTGGACAGAGTATGGTTTGTTTCATGTTAGAATCCTCTGATGAGTATGTGGTTAAGTCTCCTGTAATCAGACCAAGCAGGTGTGAGAACAGCAGCTTGTGTTTTGCACTTCGGGCTCCCTGAGCTTTTAATTCATGTTTCTATGGGTGTGTTTGATACTGATTATAAAAGGTAGTGATGGAATTATTTATGTAAGTTGGAATCAGGAGCCTTTTCTATTTGGGATAATTTTTAACAATATCGAATCCTTCAAAATTGACATTAAAACTTGTTAAAAAGAGCAATAACTAATCTTATTTATTCAATTGATAACAGGATTAAATTGCATGATTATCCATCAATAAAATGCCTTAGTTATGTTTTTTGTAATGGGAGAATAAAATCTTTTGTAAGTAATGTCAAGTCAGCTGTATTAAGTTATCTCTAAATTACATCATAATTTGGTTTAAATTAAGCAATATCGTATGAACAACAGAGCGGTTTTACTGAATATCCGTAATTAAGAGCCTGCAGTGTGAGTGCTGCATCACAGTCCTGATGAAATTTAGTAAAATTGCACACTTGCTCTTGCAAAAAAAATTTTTTTTATAAAATAGATCAGTTCTTTAAATAAGAAATGAATAAAGCATAACTGACATTTCTGGTACAGTTCGGACAAATGTTCTTATTTATGTTTTATTTCTTAAATTTATGGTATGGTTTTCCAAATCCTCCAATTATATCACTAGCACTGCTGTAGTAAGTTTCACTCTACAAAGTCAAATTTTACATTGCATCACAGACTATTGGGTATAGTGCGCTTATAAGAAATTTAGCTCTTTTAGGAATGCTGTGCAACCAGTCAAATTTGTGGACCTAGAACTATCTGAAGTATAACTGCTGTCCAGTAACATCAACTCAGTTTAGTAAAGTGTATACAGAACATGCTGTGATACAGAATACAGGGATGAAGAGCAACAGCAAATCCAATCGCCTCAAGAATTGCTTAGCATGTTTTTAAATTGACCTATTTGGAAATTTTAAAACCCGGTATTATTAAAATTGTTGTAAATTATTATACCCAAATTTTACTTGTTAAGCTTTTGAAGTGTAAAGGTATATATTTATGAGCTACCTGATATAAACACAGTTAGGCAGAAGTGTAACTTCCTGCCTCATGCTGCAAGATGGTTTCTGTATCACTTATCTTATTTCACGCTGGCAAGTTTTTACAAGGTGATTTAACCCTTTAACAAGCCTTTTTTCCCTCTTTATCATTTGCCTCTCTCCGGCCTGTCATCAAGTATGCTACTGAGATTTTTTATGGCTGTTGTAGTGTATTTTTGAGGCACTGTTGGTACCTTTTGTGAGTAGAAGGAGATATTTCTGGAATAAACACTCACGATGGAGGAACCTGGAAGGACGTGGTATGAAATATATAGGTTTGGGATAGCACCAACTGTTTCTTTTATTAAGGCGAGTAGTGCAAACACATTTAGCTGACCTATTCCTATATGGTGTTATGGATGTATTCAGACAGTTCTGCTACACTTGTCATGCTGACAGAGTTCTTGGTCTGGTGTTGAATTGAAAGATTCCAGGTGTGGAAGCGGATTTGTTTCACAGCTTTACTGCAGTTGTGGTGACCCATTGAAGAGCTGCATTCTCCATTAACACACCAGCTTGCACTTGGACTGTGTTTGTTTTGAGTATCTTGTTCCAGGTCTTTACAGGCTCTAATAAAACAATATCATGCATACATGTCAGTCTAGAAAAAAAAAAAAGTTCAGTTGTGCAGTCATGCTGCTCTTTCTCTAACCCAACTGAAGCATATCATGATCGATATCTATGAAAAAATATGTTGATTTATTTGGTATCTGTTTTGTATATTTTGGCTGTAGATTCTGGTTTCCTGTTCAGCGGGAGTAGGCCATCATCACAATGCAAAGACTCCCCACCTTCAGGTAGCTATATGTGACTAGTAATGAGTGTTGCAATAATATTACATTATAATATTACATATTATAATAATAATTTTATTCTCTGCTAAATTTGTGCTGTAAAAATTTTTTTAAATAATTTATATATTTGCATTTGTTTAGATTATTTCTCTCTGAAGTCAGGAAGTCGGCCATCGTCCCCTGCTCCCTCCCCCACGCCGTCTGTGGCAAGTTCAGTCACATCCTCCTCCAGCTCAGCCAGGCAGCGGAGGCCACTTATCAGTCCAGCAAGACTCAACATCAACGGGCAGAAGCTTCAGCTTTTCTCCTCTCCTCTGGAATCCAGGAGTCTTTCACCTCCACCGCCGTGCTTGTCAGAACCGAACTACTTCAATAGTAGAGCTTTCATGCCTGATGTTCCTCAGTTCCCCTCAAACAGTCACGGTACATAGACATTGTAGTTGGAGGAATATTATTTTTGTTACTATTTTAAGAGCTAAGATCTGTAGTATAGCCAGTGAATTTGCTGACTTCTTGAAGTAATTAGTATATAAATAATTTTTTTGTGTTTTGCTATACGTTTAAATCTCTTTACTACATACACATTTTTTCAGCACAATATAAAAAAATAATTTCAAATGTGTGCATTTCCCTGTCATATGGCAGTAATGTATTTCATCTGAAGTTTAATTTAAGATGTGATTGAAATAGTGACACAACTAAATGTTTTAATTAAGTCACAATAGATGGCACCTTATTTAGTACGGTTTGCTACACAGTTATAGCCTCTTATCAGATCCAAAAGAATGTACTGCACAAATGGATTTGAGTTAAATCCATTAAAACATTACAAACATCCAAAATAAAACCTTAAGAATGCTACAGCTGCATGTGGCTGGCAGCCAAGGGAGCAAAATTAGTTGTGCTCTCTGGGTGGGAGGGATGACGTATCCTCTCTTCTGTCAATCACAGTGACATTTGCTAGTTGTGGGCATCTGTTTGAAAAGATGCAGACGCTTTGCTTCACATGTCTCAGAGGAAGTGCCTTGCTTTTATTTTACCCTCTTTGTATATTAGAGAAAATTGTTATATGTGGCTTGCTGAATTTTTGTTTCCTTGTTAAAGTTGTGCCATTATGTCATTCCAGACTTGGGTTCACTGTTTGAAGATGGCAGTGTCTTTGATCATGGGAAAAACAAAATGAGCAGCTCTTCAGGGTCATCCAACTGCCGTGTGGACACAACCACAGGGAATGAAAATGACAGCAAATCCAAATGGCAAGGTGAGAACCACGTCCTGCAGCTTAATCCTAGCGGTATCGCCATAATAACCAGTCCAGTACTTTTTTACTGATAATTAAGTAAAATGCTTGTTCCACCCAGATTTATTGACTAATTTATCTTTTTTTTTTTTTGCAGGTTGTTTTGGAAAGTCCATATTGCCGGGTCTTTTTGTCACCAGCTTAACTGCCAACTTAACCTTTATATCATTTTATCTTTACTACAACTGGAGATGAGAGTGGTGTTCAAACATGAAGTTCACAAATGTCTCTAAATGTGATGTACACTGGGTTTAGGTGCTTTCACCCATTTTTAGGCTGGAATGACCTACAAAGTATTTACGCTACTGGAAGCTGTTTTTGCTGCTTTGTCTGCATATTCTGTGATCCAACAGGAAGCACATTTTATGCTGGGTCAGATTTTGAAAACACCTAAATAAACTAACTGATGTCAATAATGATATCACAAATGGAAGAGAGCATCCCTTCATGCCCAAAACCATAAGAGCTTTTCTAAACATTTGCTCTTACAAAATGCTTTCATAAAGATGTCTGAAATAAAGCAGCACGTTGCGATTAATCGAAGAGAATCAGCCTTTGTGGTTTATCTTACCTGTGCATACAGCAGGGTACATGAGGTACCGTTGTGCTGTATAATGACATCTGTATAATAATCTTTAAGTGGAATGCTGTATGATTGTGCTCATACATATATTTTCGTTAAAAACCTGTTGTAAGAATGAAACAATATAGTAACACTTTCAGTTCAATGCACTGAACAGGTCTAAACATTGGGTAACTTTTTCTATACCAGTGAGCACTCCTACACCAGCAAGTGTGTGCACAGCTATATGTGTAGATATTTTGTACTTGCATTAAACTTCACTACAATTACACTTAATTTTAACATGTACGTATTGGGTTTCGGTAAAACTCCGATTTGAGATGAATAGATTAAGTTTATTAGGTGTGTTCATGAAGGACTTGATTTAAAAAGAAGTTAACTTTGTGTTGAGATTCAAACTGAAGATAAATGTGTTGTACATTGTTCTATGGAAATACAGCAGTTTCTTTATCTTACAATTTATAGTTTCATTTTTTTCACTGCGCACAGTTCATGGCAAGATCTTGAAGTTGTTTGGTGGGTATGGATTTATACAGTGTGAATGTGTATAGTGAATTTTAAATTGATAGTCATGGGTGTGTTAAACAATAAATACACTATGTTAATAAAGTAGTCCAACAAACCCTGGTTACAGTTTATTTTTGCCACATCAATGAAATTTGCCTACTTTTGCATGCTCTATGTATGTATGTATGTATGTATGTAAGTAATGTAGGTTCTGTTATATTATCATCTGTTAAGTTGTGAGAGATTTTTTTTTGTCCGTAACAAATTAAATTTAGATAACTAAATTTTGATTTAATGAAATTAACAGCAGAATTATAGGCTAAAATGTCAGGTTTCAAATTTGCGTGCCATTCATTGCAGGATATTTGTATGATTTTTAAGATTTTTATGTTTGGTGATTTATTTTATGGTTATATATTTTCCTGGAATGGATTTTGCTCGCTGACTAAAAACACTCAATGTTTTGTAAGCAGTGATGTCTTAAGTGTTTAAAGGTCTGGGTTGTTGATTGGAAGCTTTGGGTTCAAGCCCCAGCACCTCCAAGCTACCACTGTTGGGCAGTTGACCAGGGACGTTGAGCATCTCTTCTCCAGGGTTTTCTGCTGTGCTGTAATGTATGTGTGGTGATAATAAAGGCTTCTAGATAGTGGTATCATTATGTGATGTAGCTTTCTTTAAAAACAATTGACGGTACAAATTTATGCCTTAAAGACCACTGAGGTACATTTCGACTAAAAGCTAATTAAAGGTACTGCACATACAATTTTCAAAAAAAAAAAGCTAAAGCAAAAAGAAAACATGCTAAAGGAGAAGTAGGTTACCTCATGGTGCAGTTATACGACAGAGTGCACCGCTTTACTTAAAGCTTATGTACAGGGATACATAATGTAAACATAGCAAAGGGCTGGTGTGTTACTTTTCTTTTAATGTATCAAAACAACAATTTCAAAGGAGCTTTGCAGACTGAATGTAACTTTCAGTCAAAACATGTCTCCGACCTTCATGTCACCTCACACACCTGAGAGCTTCTGAAGCTCCGCGTTTACAGACCCGATCGTGAGAATGTTACTGTTTATTTGTGGGCGTGGCTTCACACACCTGTGCGCGTTGCCCTGTAGAGACTGAAGCACTTCTAACCTGTTAGTCTACATCACATAATCTAGTCTACATCATAATCTGTCCTGAAACCCGTGAATATGGAGAATGGATCTGAAGAGCTATCCCGTCAGCATCTGGAGTATCTGGAAATCTCTCTGGACACGGTATCCACCACCGGGGAGGACGAGCAGGCCAGCGCGCACGCCTCACGCACAGAGCTGGAATCTTTGGAGAAGCCGCCGTACTCGTATGTGGCTCTCATCGCCATGGCCATCCGAGAAAGCACGGAGAAGAAACTGACGCTAAACGGGATCTATCAGTTCATCATCTCCAAGTTCCCTTACTACGAAAAGAACAAAAAGGGGTGGCAGAACAGCATCCGTCACAACCTCAGCCTCAACGAATGTTTCGTTAAAGTGCCCCGGGACAACGGTGGAGGAGGAGGAGGAGGAGGAAGCAGCGCTGGAGAGAAGAAGGGCAACTTCTGGACGCTTGATCCTGCTTTCGATAACATGTTCGACAAAGGCAACTACCGGCGCAGGAGGCGCGTCAGGAGACCTTACAGAGCGCCTGCTTTATCCTACATACCATCTGTTAACTTCCCCGAGCAGCTGTACTACCACCAGGAGCCTGTGTACTGGCAGAGCCCGTTAGTCGGAGGCGCATGGAGCGTCGTACCACAGGCGGGCGCGCACACCACGGTTTCACCCTACAGCTTCCACAGCAGCGGAAACGCGCGTCCTTCATCTCCCAACAGCTATGCCAGTTCCCCCGTGAGTTATTACCACACTGCAAATGTCCACCCGTCCTACGGACCGTACCAGCACCAATACCACGCTTTTGCGCCGCACAGCGGGCGCACTTTATGCGGCGTGTCTGCTCCAGAGAGTCCCGGAGGAAGCGCTATTCCAGTCGCCAACTACACACCGCACCATCCGTACAGCCAGGCCGACCTGCAGCACGATTAAAAAGAAATAAGTGTTCGGATTAAAACTGTTCCGAAATGTGGATATTTACATGCAGGACAAAGCTGGTAATGTGGATCCATACTTTTCTGAAAGTGCTGTCAGTTCTCGCACCGCTTTGTTTTTACATTGCATAAACACCAAATCTTAGTGATTTGTCAATTGTTCGATTTGTAACATGTTTACCACAAAGTCTAAACCGTACACTGAAAAAGTTCGTTTAATACTGATTGTGAAAATCTTCTAGTTCAGAGGTTACAAGCTGTTGTTGTACGTATAGGCGTCTTTCAGCATAATATGTTAAGATTGCGTCTATTTTGCTCTATTTTTCTATTGTTATTTATTTCATTTGAGTTATAATTTTATCCATGCGTGTTTTTGGTTCAGTTTTTTTATATGACCTTTGTAAGAAATTTGGTTAGAAATGAGGTTTTTAATAAAGTAAACCGTGGTGTATCAGTGTTTATCCTGTTCATGGGGAAGTGTGTGTGTGTGTGGGGGGGGGCTTTACATAAGGATGGGAAATTATTAAGTTTTTAAATTAAGTTTTCTAATGCCTTAACCTCACAAAACCAGGTAATTAAATCTTATATTAGAATAAGGGATGTGGCGTCACCGTCTGGTGAAATAGATGAAGTGCTCACGTCAAAATATCAGGTTCAAAAGAACCAACCACCTTTCTTTACCTGTATCTACTCTGTACTGTACCTCTAGTGGATGTCGGATGTATTACTTATGTATTTTATCTGTAACCCAAAGCCATCCTAGGTGCTTATATTGTCTAGTTTTTAATGCAATAATGCAACATGATTATTAAAAAATGTTGGCAATTTATGCAAACAGTAGCTTCCCTTGTAAGTGGATTGCTATCTATATTTCCACTAAAGACTGATTAGCCAGAGATGTCCCAAAGATAATGCTTCAAATGGGGTCAAAATGATGTTTAAATCTTAGAAGAAAATAGGTTAAGTGTTTTAATGACCAGTATTCTTGGTATTAAGTATGACCCAGACTGACATTAGATGTATAGCATTACATACTTTAGTCATATTTTAAATTATATGTATATAATATGTTGAATATAAACAGGCATGAATAGCTATAAATGCATGAAACATTCAGACAGAATCTAGCAGATAAGGTAATTTGTGAGAAGGGCCACAGCAAACAACACTATTTTGCACAGATGTGTCACTGTTACTGTCAAACGATTTCTGGGTACAAAGTCGCACCAACAATGTGTGAACTCAGAATTAGTAAACATTATTGAAGCCTATTATGTGCATTTATAGAGTTGGTGCAAGAGCACACTGTCATGTGTCTTAAATATGAATTGTTTTTAAGATCACATTGGTATGTCGTGTGCCATTTTATTATTCTATTGTATAGTCTAATGTTTTTCACAGTTAAAAAAACATCGGTGGAAATCACAATCCACTTATTACCTTTAATTAAAGTTCTTGTAAATTTAAGTTTTTTTAAGTGGTACCCTACAATGCAGTTTTTACTTGTAAAGGTAGAGGTACTTTTACACTGTAATGTAAGTACAATGTACATTTAAACTGTTGATCCCTTGGTTTTGTTCAACACTCAATGATTCAGTCTACTTTCAGGACAGTGACCAGATTCAGGTCATTCTCAAGGATAAATAAACAAATATATAAAAGCACCGTAACAGACAACTCAATATATTATTAAGAGCATTTATAAAGAGACGAACTGTTCCGTAGACTCAAGGACAGACAAGGAGCTGGAATTGTTGCCATGGTGAGGAGAGGCCATGTTATTGATAGCGGATTTTCACAATAAGTCTGGAGGTAGATTACGTACAAGTCATATAAGTGGTGAGAAGGATAACTGCTGCATGACGATCCTGACTGACATCAATAGTAAAACGTTTGTGCAGGGTTCAATTCTTTGTAATTCTTTGTGAGCCAATACTTACGGATGGTTTAGCACTTATATTTTCCTATAGACTTTCCCAGTATTTTCTGCACTTTAGGTGAATTAGAATAAACAATGTGCATGATGTTGCAAAGGGCAGTGTATGACTGTCCTGCCTGTGCTTATTTGTAATATGTTTTGTGCTGCTGGTTTAGATGTACATCTGTCAGTCCCTCCAATAGCAGGTGAGTGGGTGGGGGACGTCGCTGATGGCGAGGGGGTTGGTGGAGGAGGTAGGAGTGAGGGAGCTTTATTTGACTAGGAGTTTCTGTTCTGCACACACACTTCCTGTTTTTACCAGCTGTGAGTGATTGCTCGCTCAACAGTGGTTGTTTTTTTTTTTTTTTTTTTTTATCAAGCCAGAGTCTTTATTTGTACTGCATCAGTGTATTGGTGCATGGTTTAAAACACAAACCAAAAATCTATGGGTTTGAATGCTTTAACTTGCCATTGCACAAGCAACCTTTTGTATAGAGCTAAACTAAAGATGATACTGGCTGCAGCAAATATTGAGAATGAAGCGTGCATTGC